>NC_142798.1:21237370-21436801 GCF_049724085.1 Artemia sp. Qi Xiang Cuo | reverse complement strand
TGTTGCTATAAAGTGCTTGGAATTTGTGTCTTTCTATACTTCGGTTACTATAGGCTATATTTCGTTCTTTGTTATAAATTGAAAAGATTATAAATATTGCCTTGCATTAGTATTTTCTTTGCTTCGCTTATATATGGACACCTTCATTTTTCTTGAATTATTTCAAAAGCCTTATACTATGAAACTATACCAATCCTTTATGTAACTCTGCCCTGTGTTTTTACTTTTTGTTTTTCTTCTGTTTAGTTTCCTCTCTTGATAGCATTATCTTTTGTTGTTTTTTTTTGGCACAAATGTTAATCCCTCCCCTTGTGAAACCAAAACTCTATGGTTACGGCAGACTAAATTATGTTTTTACTTGAAGTTTTGGTTGAGGTTGAATTATTGTGTTTATTTTATCCCTGATGAAAATTAAACATTAATTGTGCAAATATCTAGTTATAATGTAAGAAATTTATTGGTTGAAAGTGTGACAAAAATTTAAATTCATGTTTTAAAATGTAGGCAAAATGTTATATTTTGTATAGGAGGTTAGGCAGTGTTGCCTCTTACAAAGTTACAGCTACCGCTGCAAACAAAATATATCAGTGTAAGAAAGTTTGTAATTCTCACAATAGAATTGTTCAAAGAAATAATTGTTACTTTTTTACTTCACAATCCTGTTCTTTCATGTTCGAATAAAGAAAGTAGGAACGGAAGAAGATGTGATCCAACTCTTACTAAATTGCCGTTGGACCTTACAATTTTGGATAAAAGTATTGCATTAGTGTTTCGCAGTTAATAAATGAGTATGAAAAGCTGGCAACATTTTACATAGCAAAAAAAAATCTCCTTGTAAACTGAATCTGAGGCATAATAAAATATGCAATAAAACCCGAAATCATGAGTTCCAAACTATAAAGAAAAGCATTTGACTGACTTTTATGTAGTAGTCAGAGAATAAAAACAAATTGAGATTTAGCGGTATTCAGCGATGTAACTTTTAAAAACTTTTACTCTCAAATGGAATATATCGTATTTAATATCCTTTAATTTTTGTATTTAATAAGCATTTAATTTGTAAGTGTTTAATAAAGTGTTTAATTAAATAAATATTTAATTTAATAAGTATTTGTATTTAATAAGTTGATTCGAGTTTCTAAGCATGATGTATATTAAGCGAATAGTTAGTGTTTAAAAGAAAATCTGAGCATTGAACAAATTGGTTCGTCCAAACATTAATTTTAACCTTTAGAAATACAAGACTGCATAAACATTAAAAGTTTTTGCTTCGGAAAAAATGTATCCAAGTTCCTTTGACTCATCTTTTTTGAAAACTGTCGTGCTGAAGAGATCCTGGAAAAAAAGGAAATCAGAGATGCTTGTTCATAGAAGTATCTTTGTCCTTCTTATATCCTCCCTGCACAACCACTATAGCAGATTTAGATACCAAAACCTAAAAAAGTAGTCAAACTTTCCTTGGTTATTCATATAAATATAAAAATTTTTAATGTACCAGGTTTTCTTCAAAATTAGGTTAATTTGTGACTTCTATTATTCGTTTTTAAGCAAAACTCGACAATATACTGTAGAGAGGGACATTTCACAGGTTCCAAATAATTATGTAGTAAGTAGTATGTATATTGAACTTTAAGATTGGCTTTGATCGAAACAAATAAAAGCAGCTTGCTTCCATTTTGCTCCCACCGATGTATCTTGGAAATCTTACAAAGTTGTTTGGTATTTTTAAATATAATAATAGAATAAGTTGAAGTTTAAATTTACTTTGATTAGAATACTAATTTAACACGCAAGCCTCAAAATTTGGTTTCGTTTCTTAGTGCTTCACCTTTTGTGTTTATAGTTGGAGTTTTAGAATTAATTTCAATACGAATTTGCAAAGACACATGCATCCATCTTACACTTTCTGAAAGCACTAATACTGAATTTTACAAATAAAAAACCAAAAAGTGTATATTCAATATCTAAATTTCTAGTAAAAAGATACTTTTTGAGATTTAACACTCGTTTTGATGTACTTTCATTATTCTCTGCCCATTTGCTGGCAAATTAGCACGAATGAAGCAATGACAAAATATTAGCCTATGGAAGAGTAACCTGTCTATCCTCTAGTATAGCTTTTATTCCTCAAAATCCAGCCTTCTAATCAAAAATAAGAATAAAGTCATTCTAAACAAACACAAATGCTGGTAGTGGGGCATAATTACTTTAAATGGACCCATACCCGCAACTCATTTCTTCCTTTAATGACTTAAAATGACGAAGAAAGCTTAACGGCGATCCCCTCAGGGGAAGACGCGTGTGTGACGTCATAGGGTTGTTTTCTAAGAGATGCAGGTGTTATGTCAAATGACCCCCCCCCCGGATTTTAAAGGCGCCATACTTTTAAATGGACCAATACCCCGTATTTTAAACTGGTCCTGATTTTAAATGGACCACAATACGACTAACCAGCTGGTGCATGTTACGTCATAGGGAATGTTTATTTTTGGGAAGACACACCCATAGTTTTAAACGCATGCCCTCCCAGGATTTCCACGACATAACTTGTTTCCACTACATGCCCTAGCAGGACTTCCACGTCACGTCCTCCCAGGATTTCACCGACATCCCTAGTAGGTGTTACAGCAATGTTTACATTTGGGAAGACACGCCTCTGCAATACAAGCGGTGCCCTGTTTTAAATTATCAGGTATTTCGTCAATGTTTAAATTCAGTTGCTACGTGACGGCGCACACGCGGGTGTTACATATAGTTTACATTTGGGTAGACAAACCAACACATTTGGGTACCAAAACCTAAAAAAGTAGTCAAACTTTCCTTACTTATTCATATAAATACAAACATTTTTAATTTACCAGGTTTTCTTCAAAATTAGGTTAATTTGTGGCTTCTATTATTCGTTTTTAAGCAAAACTCGACAATATACTGTAGAGAGAGACATTTTTCAGGTTCCAAATAATTATGTAGTAAGTAGTATGTATATTGAACTTTAAGATTGGCTTTGATCGAAACAAATAAAAGCAGCTTGCTTCAATTTTGCTCCCACCCATGTATCATGTAAATCTTACAAATTTGTTTGTTCTTTTTAAATATAATAATATTATAAGATGAAGTTTGAATTTACTTTGATTAGAATACTAATTTGACGCGAAGCCTCAAAATTTGGTTACGTCTTATTGCTTTACCTTCTGTGTTTATAGTTGGAGTTTTAGAATTAATTTTAATACGAATCGGCAAAGACAAATGCATCCATCTTACACTTTCTGAAAGCACTAATACTGCATTTTACTAATAAAAAACAAAAAGTGAATATTAAATATCCAGATTTCTAGTAACAAGATGCTTTTTGAGATTCAACACTAGTTTTCACGTACTTTCATTATTCTCTGCCCATTTGCTGGCAAATTAGCACGAATGAAGCAATGAAAAAATATTAGCCCATGGAAAAGCAACCTGTCTATCCTTTAGTATAGATTTTATTCCTCAAAATACAGCCTTCTAATAAAAAATAAGAATAAATTCATTCTAAACAAACACAAATGCTAGTAGTGGGGGCATAATTACTTTAAATGGACCCATATCCGCTACTGTTTTCTCTTTTAATGACTTGAAATGTAGAATAAAGTTTAACGGCGATCAACTCAGGGATAGAATCAAGTGTGTGTTACGTCATAGGGTTGTTTTCTAAGAGATGCAGGTGTTACGTCAAATGACACCCCCTCCCCCGGATTTTAAAGGTGCCCAGGCTTTAAATGGACCAATACCCAGTATTTTCAACACGCCCTGCTTTTAGGTGGACTGCAATACGACCAGCTAGCGGGTGCATGTTACGTCACAGGGAATGTTTACTTTTGGGACACACACCCATAGTTTTAAACGGATGCCCTCCCAGGATTTCCACGATATAACCTGCTTCCACTACATACCCTAGCAGGACTTCCACGACATGCCCTTTAAGGATTTCCACAACATGCCCTAGCAGAATTTCCACGACATGCCCTCCCAGGATTTCCGCAACATCCCTAGCAGGTGTTACAGCAATGTTTACATTTGAGAGGACACGCCTCTCCAATACAAGTGGTGCCCTGTTTTAAATTCTAAGGTGTTTCGTCAATGTTCAAATTCGGTTGCTACGTGACGCCGCACACGTGGGTGTCACATAAAGCTTACATTTGTGTAGACGAACCCCTGCAATACAACTGATCCCTCTTTTAAAGGGACAAGAGATGTTACATCACAGAGAATGTTTACATTTGCTTTTTACATTATAGGAAATGTTCACATAGTTCCGCAATGATAGCACACACGTGGGATGTTACGTAATGGCAGCACACAGGTGGATTCTTACATAATACTTTAAGAGATATTTTTTCTAAGAGGTTTCGTTTCTTAGGGATTTTTTTTTCTTTCAAGGCGTTTTTTCTTTCAAAGTGTTTTTTTCTTTAGTCCTTACTTAATGGGGAATGTTTACACATGACACATTCGCAAGTGATTCGTTTCTTCAGGGCCGGTGCGGGACCCCTACTTTTAATTGAAGAGGACACACATGTGGGTTATTACATAATACTTTTTTGATACTTCATTTTTCTTTCAATACATTTTTCTCCGGGAAGCTTTATATTCTAATGATTTATGCCCCCTTTAGGACTCGAAAGGATTATTTCCATCCAATGAAACTGCACCTTAACCGAGTCGACCAGCAATGTATTTCTAATATTCTGTTCCGGCTAATAAATTCTAGAAATAACCTATTGCATCCGAGGAGAATTCCCATAATTTGCTGACTAGAATGATGTTTGCATGTTTCCTATGACTGCAATAAGTGACACGAAGAGGGGGAAATCGATTACTAGAGATTGGTTATACTTGAAGTGCACCTGCTTGCTAAGTAATACTTTTTGAAGGGTATTATAAAGCCAGACATAGTAATTCTTCACTTCTTAGCCATATGATCCTTGCATTTTAGACGGTCTTTCTTAGAGAATTTTCAGAGATGTTTTCTTAGATAATAATATAAACTTGCTCAAAACATAGGAAAATACTCCTTCTTAGAGAATATTTACGGAAGTTTTTTTTAGAGAATGATCTAAGTTCGTCCAAGTCATAGGAAAATGGTGCACAAGACATGTGACTTAAGTCCATATCTTATTAATTTTTCTTTGTATCATTTTATATCAGTTCTGAGCCAGTGCCACTGAATGATTGACACACGGCACCCTATAGCAGTCATTATCGTAAATATGGCATTTTTCGGGGCAATATCCAGCAAAAATATTCATTTACACAAGAATTGATCGTTTAAACTTTTAACAAATTGATCGTTAAAAACCGTTAATGTTTCTTTTGATGACTCTTAACAATTGAGGCCAGCGTGGTACAATGTACCTCCTTCGCCAGCACCCTCTGGGGGTCAAAATATCACACATAAGGGTTTTTCTACCTTTTTCTCTCAAGAACAAATTTTGTAAATTAAAAATTGTCCACTGTTTTTTATTTGAACAGCGAATACTTGCCATTTTATTGCTAAATCGCGATGTTCTATGGTAATTCCAAGGCTGTAACACTCAATGGCTGACAAAAGACACCCTCTAGCAGGCATTAATTCGGGGCATTTTCCAGCAAAAAAATTCACTAGAATTGATCGTTTAAACTAAATTAAAAAAAAATATTAATGCTTCTTCCGATGATACCTAAAAATAGAGGTCAGCGTGGGAAATTGTACCAACCCAGAAAACACCCTCTGGGGGAACAAATTATGACATATAAGGATTTTTAAGCCTTTGTTTCTCAAAAATAAATTTTGCAAACTAAAAAATGACCAGTTATTTAATTTGAACAAGGGAAACTTGCCATTTCATTGCTAGATTGCGATTTTTCATGGTAATTCCGAGCCTGCGACACAGAATAGTTGACACAGGACAACCTCTAGCAGGCATTATCGCAGATATGGCATTTTTCGGGGCATTTTTTCAGCAAAAATATTCATTTACAATAGAATAGATCGTTTAAAGTTAATGAAAAAAAAAACCATTAGCGTTTTTTCTGATGATTCATAACAATTGAGGCCAGCGTTGCACAATGTACCATCCCAAGTGAAACCTTTTGGGCTGCAAATTATCACACATAACGGTTTATCAACCTTCTTTCTCTCAAAAATAAATTTTTTAAACTAAAAAATTACCATTGTTTTTATTTGAACAGCGGAAACATGCCATTTCATTGCAAGATTACGATTTTCCATGGTAATTCTTAGCCAGTGACACTGAATGGTTGACACAAGGCGCCCTCTAGCAGGTGTTATCGCTCATATGACATTTTTTCGGGGCCATTTCTCTGCAAAAATATTCATTTACACTAGAATCGATCGTTTGAACTTAATGAAAAAATATTAGTGTTTCTTCTGATGACACCTAGCAATTGATGCATGCGTGGCACATTGTACCATCCCCGATGACACCCTCTGGGGGACAAATTATCACATATAAGGGTTTTTCAACCTTTTTTCAATCAAAAGAAATTTGTAAACTAAAAAATGACCATTGTTTTTATTTGACAAGCAGAAACTTGCCATTTCATTGCTAGATTGCGATGTTCCATGGTAATTCCGAGCCTGTGACACTGAATGGTTGACACACGGTACTCCCTAGAGGGCATTATTGTATATATGGCATTTTTTGGGACATTTTACAGTGAAAATATTCAGTTAAACTAGAATTAATTGGATGGCACACTGTATCATCCCCAATGACACCCTCTGGGGGGGTAAATTATCACACATAAGGGTTTTTCTACCTTTTTCTCTCGAAAATAAGTTTTGTAAACTAAGAAATGTCCTTTGTTGTTTTTTGAACAGCGGAAACTTGCCATTTCATTCCTAGATCACGATGTTCCATGGTAATTTCGAGCCTGTAACACTCAATGACTGACACACGACACCCTCGAACAGGCATTATCGCACATACGGCATTTTTTGGGGCTATTTTCCAGCAAAAATATTCATTTACACTAGAACTGATCGTTTAAACTTAATGAGAAAAACATTAGTGCCTCTTCTGACGACTTTTATTCAGAACGGAACCCTCCTGGGGGGTGGGGGGCGGCGGGGAGGGAAGAGATAATCACTGTCAAGGTCAGTCAAAAAATAAGACTGGTCAGAGCCACTGTCACTAACACTTTCAAGGTCTGTCACTGTCAAAAGAAGCCGACTTTCCAAGTCTTGACATGCGGTTACTAGTTCATACCTTTCGGTCTTTTCATTTTTAGAAAAAGCGGATTCGATAATTATTTTAATGCAGGAGAATAGAAGCAAATCTGTACGGCCAAATATGTACGAGGTCCTGCACAGCGGGCATGTTTTTCGTGTTTGTTCATTTTGAAGGATGCAAGTTTGGCAGAATATGTGTAGGCACGGCAGTCTAACCAGCTGACCAAATACCTCATAATAAATGCAGCAAGATAGTTCTGACTTCAAGAATTCAAGTTGTTTCTTCTTTGAGATTTCGGTTTTCTTTGTCTCTTGATCGATTCGAGATTTCAATAACGAATTTTCTTTTTGAAGCATTCTAATTTTTTCATCTCTTTCTCTTATCGTAAGTTCTCTTATCTCATCTTCAGCATCTCCTGAGTCTTCTATTTGGTTAAAAATGAAACCTGGAGGACTTCTATTCACACAAACCTTCTTGATTACTTTCTTTGAAATACTTTCCGAGTGTAAAGGTTGTCTGTGAAGGTAATCACGAGCAAAGTGGCCATATTCACTACACTCATAATACTTTATGTCAGCCATTCGGCTCCTACTGTCTGTTTGGCAACCCGTAGCGATTTCTACCCAAATGCGACGTCCACAGACTGTCCTTCCATTGAGTACTTTTGCTACATCTTCAGCGTCACGTGACTCTTCCATTTTGACAAAGGCAAAACCTGGAGGATTCCTAGCCACCCAAACCTTCCTCACTCTCCCATACCGAGAAAAGACATCTTTTAATTTTTCTTGTGTTGCATTGTTTCCCAAATTTCCAACATAACATTTACAATTTGGATTCATTTTGTTAAAATACGTCTGAAATAGAAAAATGAAAACAGACAATAATAACAATCACTAAAATATCTTTTTGCGTATATTACAACCACCCAAAAAGTTTTCTTCCATGTATTTTTTTTCTCATCTTGTCATATTTAAACAGTGTTGTCTCAGAAATTTTTTGCAAGAAGAAATAGGGGAAGAGTTGATATTCAGATGGATGAGTAGAGGTAAGTCTAGGAAGGACAGATTAATAAAATAGTGCCCAAACATATGTATACCTATATACTGTGTCCTAGGATGGATGATAGACGTGATCATCAAGAAGCGAAAAAAATTATTTTTATTCGACTCTGAAATAGGTATGCCGGCCTTACCTCTCACAAAGGTTACTGTTTATCTTTGCTTTACTCTAATCAAGTCTTTAATCACAGATAGTCTCTATGAGAGGCAAATCTGGCATAACTTTTTCAGGGTTGTATAAAAACAATTCTTTTCACTTCTTGATGATAACATCTATCATCCATCCTAGTGTAGAACTAAGGTAGATGGGTATACAGTAAAGGAAATTCAAATAGTCTATCTGTTAATGTCAAGAAACAAAACCAAAGTAGCCTAACTATGGTATTTGTTGAACCACAGAGAAACAAAGAGTTTACTTGTAAAAAGTGCTCTGAAACAACATTATCTGTTCATTTTACTGGCTTACTGTTTCTAACTAAAGAACCAATCAGATTTTAAAGAGGTGGAATTTTGTCTCTCCGCAAATAGCATTTCCTTATCTATCTCGATTTTGCTGAGCTTTTGTTAATCTATTAACAAAAGCTCAGGAAAAGGGTCATTTTTTACTCCAGAAATAAGGAATAATGCAATTGGCTTGTATACGTCACAAAAATAAACAAAATGATTAAAGGCATACTTTTCATACGGAAGTATATAACTGTAATGACAGATGTAACAGTAAGATTAGTGCATTTTTCTTGCCAGAAATAAGGAATAACGTAATTGGCTTGCTTACGACACAAAAGTAGACAATACAAAGCATACCTTTTACTACGAAAGTATATGAGAGTAATACCGGAAGAAACAGTAATAAATATTGTCACTAATACAAGGAAATATTGTCACTAATATAATGACAATAACAACATTAATGTAATGGCGGTAACAATAGTGACAGACATATGGCATTTTTCTTTTTGGTAGAACCTTAGGATTAAGCTCAGGGAATAATGGAGAAATATCAATAATATTGCCTATAGCCAAATAAGATGGCGTGGGCGATAAATTAGGGTAGTGAGAAGAGAACCGGGTTCTTTCTCATAGTTCAAAAAGAAAAGCATGCTGAAAAGGTTTTTCTTCAAAACCATAGAATTTTGCGATAAAGCTACAGCTGCAACTTAACCCGAATAGACAAGATGTTTGCATCATATTGTCCATTAGCTTCAGATCTCTCCAATCACCGAGCCAGATTTTTATATTGCTTAGAATAATTTATATTTCTTTTTCATAGAGAATAATCTTAAATTATTTGAAAAGAAATTGATACCGCTAGATAGCGTAGATCCCGCAGAATCTTCTGTTACCCAACTTAAGGTGGGGCAGACTTTAAGGGTGTTTTTATAAGGCCTCTGGTTGGGAAGTAAACCAGCGGTAGTGAGAACAGAATTGGTTTTGCGTTATAATTTGAGAAAAAAAAACATATCGCCCAACCTTTAAATGCAAAAGTGAGATTTTCTTCTTGATATTTTCGTATTTTTTTATTAATCTATCGAAATTCATAATTTTTGAAGTGAATCGAATTTATTTATCGAATACTTTGATATTTACCCCGTGCATGTTTACTATGCTTAACCTCCAATGACAGCTTGTTGTTCAATGTCAATGGGGTCAGGTGGTAGTGAGCAATCTTGTACTTTGATTGATTCGTGATTTGTGAAGTGAGTCAAAATTAAGTAGTGGCTCAGACAGTTGTCATAAACTATCGTGGCAAAAACTGCACATAAATTATAAGATTTGAACGGACATGGATCCATTCCAAAGAGTCATGTATTTAACCAAATCGATGTGTTCACGGTTGTAAATTACAGTGCCAACTAATAAATTTTGATTTAGGACATGTTTCTAAATTGTTTCTTCACACTTGACACCAAAATGTAACGATTGTTGATTTGAGGGAAAAATATTCCCTATTTTAAAGATGAAGAATTTTCACCACCTCCACTCAAAATTGCTTTATATAATTTTCAAATTACTCCAAGGAGGCTGTTTTGCTAAAATAATATTCCTCTACATCAACTTTTGCAAAACAATAACGTAAAAGTTTTTAAAACTTCAACAGAACAAGGTATAATAGGTAATGTAAAAATACATAAGTTAAATTTTTGATCAAGGTGTACTTACTGATAGATAAATGAATACAGTTCCACTTACATTAGGTTGCAACGAGATTTTTGAGGACCATGCGTACTCACAAAGGGGATTCTTTTTGTGTCTGAACTACAACCATGAGAAACACTTATAAGAAAAAAACACTTTTCTATCATTAACCCCTCCCCCTCGGAAGAACTATTTTTGAGTTTTCATATAACTGGTTCTTTCTCGGACTTACGCTAAAGCTGCAGTCCTTCTTTTGTTCGGTGTTTTTTAATGCTAGTCTCGGGCTATTGAGAGAAAGTGGTAAGGGTCTAATCCTAGCAGTTTTTTTGTGAAGTTTAGACCTCTGACTAACCCCAAAAAATAAGATGAATAAGACTATAAGTGATCTATATAATCACTGTCAAGATCATCCAACAAATCAGACGCGTCAGAATCACTGTCACTAATCATGTCATCCGACAAATAAGACGCGACAGAGCCACTGTCACTGTCAAGGTCTGTCAACGAAAAAGCAGAGTCTTGACGTGCGGTTACTAGTTCATCCCTTTCAGTCTTTTCATTTTTAGAAAAAGCGGATTCGATAATAATTTTAATGCAGGAGAATAGAAGCAAATCTAGACGGCCAAATATGTACGAGGCCCTGCACAGTGGGCATGTTTTTCGTGTTTGTTCATTTTGAAGGATGCAAGTTGCGCAGAATATGTGAAGACACGGCAGTCTAACCGGCGCAACAAATACCTCATAGCAAATGCTGCAAGATAGTTCTGAATTCAAGAATTCAAGTTGTTTCTTCTTTGAGATTTCGGTTTTCTTTGTCTCTTGATCGATTCGAGATTTCAATAACGAATTTTCCGTTTGAAGCATTCTAATTTTTTCATCTCTTTCTCTTATCGCAAGTTCTCTTATCCCATCTTCAGCATCTCCTGAGTCTTCTATTTGGTTAAAAATGAAACCCGGAGGACTTCTAGCCACACAAACCTTCTTGATTACATTTTTTGAAATACTTTCTGAATGTAAAGGTGGTCTGTGAAGGCAATCACGAGCAAAGTGCCCATATTCACTACACTCATAACACTTTTTGTCAGCCATTCGGCTCCTACTGTCTGTTTGGCAACCAGTAGCCATTTCTACCCGAATGCGACGTCCACAGACTGTCCTTCCATTAAGTACTCTTGCTACATCTTCAGCATCACGTGAGTCTTCCATTTCGACAAAGGCAAAACCTGGAGGATTTCTAGCCATCCAAACCTTCCTCACTCTCCCATACCGAGAAAAGGCATCTTTCAATTCTTCTTGTGTTGCATTGTTTCCCAAATTTCCAACATAACATTTACAATCTGGATTCATTTTGTTAAAATACGTCTGGTTACGATATACAGCAGTTAAAATACGTCCCTCAATGGACATTTTTTCCTCTGAAGAGTAACTACACCCCAAGTCTGTATGTGCAGCTGCTTGTTCATCCTTTTTGGTTTTTCGATTTTGACTGTAATTAGATTCAATAATATTTTCAATGCATCTGACGAAAAGGGCATCTTTATAGTCATATATGTATGTGGACCTGCACTGGGCGCAATCTCTTTGTTTCTGTTGAAGGAAGCAAGTTTGGCAGAATATGAGTTCCATTACAGTGCAGTTACACATCAGTCTAACTGGATCAACAAACACGTTTTTGCAGATTCTGCAAGATAGTTCTGAATATAATATGTCAAGCTGTTTCTTTTTTGAGTTTTCGGTTTTCTTTGTCTCTTGATTGATTCGAGATTTCAATAACGAATTTTCCTTTTGAAGCATTCTAATTTTTTCATCTATTTCTCTTATCGCAAGTTCTCTTATCGCATCTTCAGCATCTCCTGAGTCTTCTATTTGGTTAAAAATTAAACCCAGAGGACTTCTAGCCACACAAACCTTCGTGATTACTTTCTTTGAAAAACTTTCCGAGTGTAAAGATTGTCTGTGAAGGCAATCACGAGCAAAGTGCCCATATTTGCTACACTCATAACACTTTTT
The DNA here is from genome assembly GCF_049724085.1 of Artemia sp. Qi Xiang Cuo. Lineage (NCBI taxonomy): Eukaryota > Metazoa > Arthropoda > Branchiopoda > Anostraca > Artemiidae > Artemia > Artemia sp. Qi Xiang Cuo. The sequence goes on along the minus strand of NC_142798.1, from coordinate 21,424,389 downwards.
GTCAGCAATTCGGCTCCTACTGTCTCTTTGACAACAAGCAGCCATTTCTACATGAATGCGACGTCCACAGACTGTCCTTCCATTGAGTACTTTTGCTACATCTTCAGCATCACGTTGGTCTTCCATTTCAACAAAGGCAAAACCTGTAGGATTCCTAGCCACCCAAACCTTCCTCACTCTCCCCTACCGAGAAAATGCATCTTTCAATTCTTCTTGTGTTGCATTGTTTCCCAAATTTCCAACATAAAATTTACAATCTGGATTCATTTTGTTAAAATACGTCTGGTTACAGTATACGGCAATTTTCTTATCTCTTTGTTGTAGCATATTTACTTCAAACATGGTATTCATTGAAAGCTTTTTAGATTGTCACTGTATAAAATTCACTGAATTACCACAGCCAGTGAATCAGAGATATATGGTAAATATGACGTGACGTTTATACGATGACGCCATTTCAAATTATAGAAAGCTGCATGCAGACTACAACCATAATGACGTCATAATAAAAATAACACGGTAAAATTGCAGTGATATCATGCAACAATCATAGGAATGTACTAATCATATTTGGAGCAATAGTCCTACCTAAATAAAGTGCAGTATTCTTTAAAGGCACTTTGTATGGAAGGATTTTTCGTAGAAACTCCAGAAGGGGCTTATTTTAATGGAAATTCAAATTTTCTAGTACTCTCTTAAAGTGTGCTTTTTAATGCATAAATCATTCGGGGGTTTTAAGAGTTCATGGTGCCAGAATAGGTTTGGGAACTAATGTAAAGAAGAAGCGTCTTCTTTATATTAGCAACTATATCTATGACGTTTCTTTAAAATGAACCATTGAACAATAGCCAGTTAGCCCTGGAGGAAAAAAATAGAAGGAAGACACATCAGTGCTACAAACGGAAAAAATGATTTTCCTTATTGTTCAATTCGGGGGACTGTAATTCCCTTATGTAAGGTTTTTGAACATGTTGATTCCAATGAGGCACTTCAGTTAGGTCAGCAGGCCTTTTTGAGGGGTTTCAGGCTTTTTTTCGAAATCCCCATAAGTTTCTTTTTGTTATGACCTTTTATTTTTGGGATTAACTGATATAATCATTACCATTTCTGAATCTGGGTCAGATTTCGATTTATTCTCATTTGGCAGCTTTTTTTCAAAACTTTTTTTTTCAACTTGTAGTTACTATGGGCTGTGGTCGGCCTCTTACTAGGTTGCAGCTACAGCTGCATCCATGATTTACTATAGCTTTTGTTAAGCTATAGTTAAATCTTTCAGTTCAAGTTAAATCTTTAATTATTGCTATAAAGTGCTTGGAATTTGTGTCTTTCTATACTTTGGTTACTATAGGCTATATTTCGTTCTTTGTTATAAATTGAAAAGATTATAAATATTGCCTTGCATTAGTATTTTCTTTGCTTCGCTTATATATGGACACCTTCATTTTTCTTGAATTATTTCAAAAGCCTTATACTATGAAACTATACCAATCCTTTATGTAATTCTGCCCTGTGGTTTTACTTTTTGTTTTTCTTCTGTTTAGTTTCCTCTCTTGATAGCATTATCTTTTATTGTTTTTTTTGGCACAAATGTTCATTCCTCTTCTTGAGAAACCGAAACTCTATGCTTACGGCAGACTAAATTATGTTTTGACTTGAAGTTTTGGTTGAGGTTGAATTATTGTCTTTATTTTATCCCTGATGAAAATTAAACATTAGTTGTGGAAATATCTAGTTACAATGTAAGAAATTTGTTGGTTGAAAATGTGACAAAAATGTAAAAATTCATTTTTTAAAATGTAGGCAAAATGTTATGTTTTGTATAGGAGGTTAGGCAGTGTTTTCTCTTACAAAGTTGCAGCTACCGCCGCAAACAAAATATATCAGTGTAATAAAGTTTGTAATTCTGACATTGGAATTGTTCAAAGAAATAATTGTTACTTTTTTACTTCACAATCCTGTTCTTTCATGTTCGAATAATGAAAGCAGGAACGGAAGAAGATGTGATCCAACTCTTACTAAATTGCCGTTGGACATTACAGTTTTGGATAAAACTATTGCATTAGTTTTTTGCAATTAATAAATGAGTATGAAAAGCTGGCAACATTTTACATAGAGAAAAAAATCTCCTTGTAAACTGAATCTGAGGCATAATAAAATATGCAGTAAACCCGAAATCATGAGTTCCAAACTATAAAGTAAAGCATTTGACTGACTTTTATGTAGTAGTCAGAGAATAAAAACAAATTGAGATTTAGCGGTATTCAGCGATGTAACTTTTAAAAACTTTTACTCTCAAATGGAACATATTGTATTTAATATCCTTTAACTTTTATATTTAATAAGCATTTAATTTGTAAGTGTTTAATAAAGTGTTTAATTAAATAAATATTTAATTTAATAAGTATTTGTATTTAATAAGTTGATTCGAGTTTCTAAGCATGATGTATATTAAGCGAACTGTTAGTGTTTAAAAGAAAATCTGAGCATTGAACAAATTGATTCGTCCAAACATTAATTTTAACCTTTAGAAATACAAGACTGCATAAACATTAAAAGTTTTTGCTTCGGAAAAAATGTATCCAAGTTCCTTTGACTCATCTTTTTTGAAAACTGTCGTGCTGAAGAGATCCTGGAAAAAAAGGAAATCAGAGATGCTTGTTCATAGAAGTATCTTTGTCCTTCTTATATCCTCCCTGCACAACCACTATAGCAGATTTAGATACCAAAACCTAAAAAAGTAGTCAAACTTTCCTTGGTTATTCATATAAATATAAAAATTTTTAATGTACCGGGTTTTCTTCAAAATTAGGTTAATTTGTGGCTTCTATTATTCGTTTTTAAGCAAAACTCGACAATATACTGTAGAGAGAGACATTTTTCAGGTTCCAAATAATTATGTAGTAAGTAGTATGTATATTGAACTTTAAGATTGGCTTTGATCGAAACAAATAAAAGCAGCTTGCTTCCATTTTGCTCCCGCCCATGTATCATGTAAATCTTACAAATTTGTTTGTTCTTTTTAACTATAATAATATTATAAGATGAAGTTTAAATTTACTTTGATTAGAATACTAATTTGACGCGAAGCCTCAAAATTTGGTTTCGTTTCTTATTGCTTTACCTTCTGTGTTTATAGTTGGAGTTTTAGAATTAATTTTAATACTAATCGGCAAAGACAAATGCATCCATCTTACACTTTCTGAAAGCACTAATACTGCATTTTACTAATAAAAAACAAAAAGTGGATATTAAATATCCAAATTTCTAGTAACAAGATGCTTTTTGAGATTCAACACTAGTTTTCCCGTACTTTCATTATTCTCTGCCCATTTGCTGGCAAATTAGCACGAATGAAGCAATGAAAAAATATTAGCCCATGGAAAAGCAACCTGTCTATCCTTTAGTATAGATTTTATTCCTCAAAATACAGCCTTCTAATAAAAAATAAGAATAAATTCATCCTAAACAAACACAAATGCTAGTAGTGGGGGCATAATTACTTTAAATGGAGCCATATCCGCTACTCTTTTCTTCTTTTAATGACTTGAAATGTAGAATAAAGTTTAACGGCGATCAACTCAGGGATAGATACAAGTGTGTGTGACGTCATAGGGTTGTTTTCTAAGAGATGCAGGTGTTACGTCAAATGACACCCCCTCCCCCGGATTTTAAAGGTGCCCAGGCTTTAAATGGACCAATACCCAGTACTTTCAACACGCCCTGCTTTTAGGTGGACCGCAATACGACCAGCTAGCGGGAGTTCATGTTACGTCATAGGGAATGTTTACTTTTGGGACACACACCCATAATTTTAAACGGATGCCCTCCCAGGATTTCCACGATATAACCTGCTTCCACTACATACCCTAGCAGGACTTCCACGACATGCCCTTTAAGGATTTCCTAAACATGCCCTAGCAGAATTTCCACGACATGCCCTCCCAGGATTTCCGCAACATCCCTAGCAGGTGTTACAGCAATGTTTACATTTGAGAGGACACGCCTCTCCAATACAAGTGGTGCCCTGTTTTAAATTCTAAGGTGTTTCGTCAATGTTTAAATTCAGTTGCTACGTGACGGCGCACACGCGGGGGTTACATAAAGTTTACATTTGGGTAGACAAACCCCCGCAATACAACTGGTCCCTGTTTTAAAGGGACAAGAAGGGTTACATCAGAGAGAATGTTTACATTTGCTTTTTATATCATAGGAAATGTTTACATATTTCCGTAATGATAGCGCACACGTGGGATGTTACGTAATACTTTAAGAGATATTTTTTCTAAGAGGTTTCATTTCTTAGGGATTTTTTTTTCTTTCAAGGCGTTTTTTCTTTCAAAGCGTTTTTTCTATAGTCCTTACTTAATGGGGAATATTTACACATGACACATTCACATGCGACTCGTTTCTTCAGGGCCCGGGGGGGACCCCTACTTGTAACTGCAGGGGACACACAAGTTGGTTGTTAAATCATACTTTTTGAGATTTCATTTTTCTTTCAATACGTTTTTCTCCGGGAAGCTTTATATTCTAATGGTTTATGCCCCCACTAGGACTCGAAAGGATTATTTCCATCCAATGAAACTGCACCTTAACCGAGTCGACCAGCAATATATTTCTAATATTCTGTTCTGGCTAGTAAATTCTAGAAATAACCTATTGCATGCAAGGAGAATTTCCATATTTTGCTGACTAGAATGATGTTTGCATGTTTCCTATGACTGCAATAAGTGACAAGAAGAGGGGGGAATCGATTACTAGAGTTTGGTTATACTTGAAGTGCACCTGTTTGCTAAGTAATGCTTTTAGAAGGGTATCAAAAACCCAGACACTCAATTCTTCACTTCTTAGCGATAAGATCCTAGCATTTTGGACGGCCATTCTTGGAGAATTTTCAGATATGTTCTCTTAGAAAATGATATAAACTTGCTCAAAACATAGGAAAATACTCCTTCTTAGAGAATATTTACGGAAGTTTTTTTTAGAGAATGATCTAAGTTCGTCCAAGTCATAGGAAAATGGTGCACAAGACATGTGACTTAATCCATATCTTATTCATTTTTCTTGGTATCATTTTCTCTCAGTTCTGAGCCAGTGCCACTGAATGATTGACACACGGCACCCTATTATCGTAAATATGGCATTTTTCGGGGCAATATCCAGCAAAAATATTCATTTACACAAGAATTGATCGTTTAAACTTTTAACAAATTGATCGTTAAAAACCGTTAATGTTTCTTTTGATGACTCTTAACAATTGAGGCCAGCGTGGTACAATGTACCACCTTCGCCAGCACCCTCTGGGGGTCAAATTATCACACATAAGGGTTTTTCTACCTTTTTCTCTCAAGAACAAATTTTGTAAATTAAAAATTGTCCACTGTTTTTTATTTGAACAGCGAATACTTGCATTTTATTGCTAAATCGCGATGTTCTATGGTAATTCCGAGGCTGTAACACTCAATGGCTGACAAATGACACCCTCTAGCAGGCATTATTTCGGGGCATTTTCCAGCAAAAAAATTCACTAGAATTGATCGTTTAAACTAAATTAAAAAAAAATATTAATGCTTCTTCCGATGATACCTAAAAATAGAGGTCAGCGTGGGAAATTGTACCAACCCAGAAAACACCCTCTGGGGGAACAAATTATGACATATAAGGATTTTTAAGCCTTTGTTTCTCAAAAATAAATTTTGCAAACTAAAAAATGACCAGTTATTTAATTTGAACAAGGGAAACTTGCCATTTCATTGCTAGATTGCGATTTTTCATGGTAATTCCGAGCCTGCGACACAGAAAAGTTGACACAGGACAACCTCTAGCAGGCATTATCGCAGATATGGCATTTTTCGGGGCATTTTTTCAGCAAAAATATTCATTTACAATAGAATAGATCGTTTAAAGTTAATGAAAAAAAAAACCATTAGCGTTTTTTCTGATGACTCTTAACAATTGAGGCCAGCGTTGCACAATGTACCATCCCAAGTGAAACCTTTTGGGCTGCAAATTATCACACATAAGGATTTGTCAACCTTTTTCTCTCAAAAATAAATTTTTTTAACTAAAAAATTACCATTGTTTTTATTTGAACAGCGGAAACATGCCATTTCATTGCTAGATTACGATTTTCCATGGTAATTCTTAGCCAGTGACACTGAATGGTTGACACAAGGCGCCCTCTAGCAGGTGTTATCGCTCATATGGCATTTTTTCGGGGGCATTTTTCTGCAAAAATATTCATTTACACTAGAATCGATCGTTTAAACTTAATGAAAACACCTAGCAATTGATGCATGCGTGGCACATTGTACCATCCCCGATGACACCCTCTGGGGGACAAATTATCACACATAAGGGTTTTTCAACATTTTTTCAATCAAAAGAAATTTGTAAACTAAAAAATGACCATTGTTTTTATTTGACAAGCAGAAACTTGCCATTTCATTGCTAGATTGCGATGTTCCATGGTAATTCCGAGCCTGTGACACTGAATGGTTGACACACGGTACCCCCTAGAAGGCATTATTGTATATATGGCATTTTTTGGGACATTTTACAGTGAAAATATAGATAAAGGTTATATATAAAATTAAAGGTTAAAATTACAGAGAAAATAATCACTGTCAAGGTTACAAAAAATAAGACTGGTCAGAGCCACTGTCACTGTCACTTTCAAGGTCTGTCACTGTCAAAAGAAGCCGACTTTCCAAGTCTTGACGTGCGGTTACTAGTTCATCCCTTTCGGTCTTTTCATTTTTAGAAAAAGCGGATTCGATAATTATTTTAATGCAGGAGAATAGAAGCAAATCTGTACGGCCAAATATGTACGAGGCCCTGCACAGTGGGCATGTTTTTCGTGTTTGTTCATTTTGAAGGATGCAAGTTTGGCAGAATATGTGTAGGCACGGCAGTTTAACCGGCCCAACAAATACCTCATAGTAAATGCAGCAAGATAGTTCTGAATTCAAGAATTCAAGTTGTTTCTTCTTTGAGATTTCGGTTTTCTTTGTCTCTTGATCGATTCGAGATTTCAATAACGAATTTTCTTTTTGAAGCATTCTAATTTTTTCATCTCTTTCTCTTATCGTAAGTTCTCTTATCTCATCTTCAGCATCTCCTGAGTCTTCTATTTGGTTAAAAATGAAACCTGGAGGACTTCTAGTCACACAAACCTTCTTGATTACTTTCTTTGAAATACTTTCTGAGTGTAAAGGTTGTCTGTGAAGGCAATCACGAGCAAAGTGCCCATATTCACTACACTCATAACACTTTATGTCAGCAATTCGGCTCCTACTGTCTCTTTGACATCCCGCAGCCATTTCTACACGAATGCAAAGTCCACAGACAGTCCTTCTATTGAGTACTTTTGCTAAATCTTCAGCATCACGTGACTCTTCCATTTCGACAAAGGCTAAACCTGGAGGATTTCTAGCCATCCAAACCTTCCTCACTCTCCCATATCGAGAAAAGGCATCTTTTAATTTTTCTTGTGTTGCATTGTTTCCCAAATTTCCAACATAACATTTACAATTTGGATTCATTTTGTTAAAATACGTCTGAAATAGAAAAATGAAAACAGACAATAATAACAATCACTAAAATATCTTTTTACGTATATTACAGCCACCCAAAAAAATTTCTTCCATATATTTTTTTTCTCATCTTGTCATATTTAAACAGTGTTGTCTCAGAAATTTTTTGCATTCAAGTTATATTTTTGATCAAGGTGTACTTACTGATAGATAAATGAATACAGTTCCACTTACATTAGGTTGCAACGAGAATTTTGAGGACCATGCGTACTCACAAAGGGGATTCTTTTTGTGTCTGAACTACAGCCATGAGAAACACTTATAAGAAAAAAACACTTTTCTATCATTAACCCCTCCCCCTCGGAAGAACTATTTTTGAGTTTTCATATAACTGGTTCTTTCTCGGACTTACGCTAAAGCTGCAGTCCTTCTTTTGTTCGGTGTTTTTTAATGCTAGTCTCGGGCTATTGAGAGAAAAAGGTAAGGGTCTATTCTTAGCAGTTTTTTTGTGAAGTTTAGACCTCTGACTAACCCCAAAAAATAAGACGAATAAGACTATAAGTGATCTATATAATCACTGTCAAGGTCATCCAACAAAGAAGACGCGTCAGACCCACTGTCACTGATCATGTCATCCGACAAAGAAGACGCGTCAGAGCCACTGTCACTGTCAAGGTCTGTCACTGAAAAAGCAGAGTCTTGACGTGCGGTTACTAGTTCATCCCTTTCGGTCTTTTCATTTTTAGAAAAAGCAGATTCGATAATTATTTTAATGCAGGAGAATAGAAGCAAATCTGTACGGCCAAATATGTACGAGGCCCTGCACAGCGGGCATGTTTTTCGTGTTTGTTCATTTTGAAGGATGCAAGTTTGGCAGAATATGTGTAGGCACGGCAGTCTAACTAGCTGACCAAATACCTCATAGCAAATGCTGCAAGATAGTTCTGAATTCAAGAATTCAAGTTGTTTCTTCTTTGAGATTTAGGTTTTCTTTGTCTCTTGATCGATTCGAGATTTCAATAACGAATTTTCCGTTTGAAGCATTCTAATTTTTTCATCTCTTTCTCTTATCGCAAGTTCTCTTATCCCATCTTCAGCATCTCCTGAGTCTTCTATTTGGTTAAAAATGAAACCCGGAGGACTTCTAGCCACACAAACCTTCTTGATTACATTTTTTGAAATACTTTCTGAATGTAAAGGTGGTCTGTGAAGGTAATCACTAGCAAAGTGCCCATATTCACTACGCTCATAACACTTTTTGTCAGCAATTCGGCTCCTACTGTCTCTTTGACAACCAGTAGCCATTTCTACCCGAATGCGACGTCCACAGACTGTCCTTCTATTGAGTACTTTTGCTACATCTTCAGCGTCACGTTGGTCTTCCATTTCGACAAAGGCTAAACCTGGAGGATTTCTAGCCACCCAAACCTTCCTCACTCTCCCATACCGAGAAAAGGCATCTTTCAATTCTTCTTGTGTTGCATTGTTTCCCAAATTTCCAACATAACATTTACAATCTGGATTCATTTTGTTAAAATACGTCTGGTTACGATATACAGCAGTTAAAATACGTCCCTCAATGGACATTTTTTCCTCTGAAGAGTAACTACACCCCAAGTCTGTATGTGCAGCTGCTTGTTCATCCCTGTTGGTTTTTCGATTTTGACTGTAATTAGATTCAATAATATTTTCAATGCATCTGACGAGAAGGGCATCTTTATAGTCATATATGTATGTGGACCTGCACTGGGCGCAATCTTTATAGTCATATATGCAAGTTTGGCAGAATATGAGTTCCATTACAGTGCAGTTACACATCAGTCTAACTGGATCAACAAACACGTTTTTGCAGATTCTGCAAGATAGTTCTGAATATAATATGTCAAGCTGCTTCTTTTTTGAGTTTTCGGTTTTCTTTGTCTCTTGATTGATTCGATATTTCAATAACGAATTTTCCTTTTGAAGCATTCTAATTTTTTCATCTATTTCTCTTATCGCAAGTTCTCTTATCGCATCTTCAGCATCTCCTGAGTCTTCTATTTTGTTAAAAATTAAGCCCAGAGGACTTCTAGCCACACAAACCTTCGTGATTACTTTCTTTGAAAAACTTTCCGAGTGTAAAGATTGTCTGTGAAGGCAATCACGAGCAAAGTGCCCATATTTGCTACACTCATAACACTTTTTGTCAGCAATTCGGCTCCTACTGTCTCTTTGACAACACGCAGCCATTTCTACATGAATGCGACGTCCACAGACTGTCCTCAAATTGAGTACTTTTGCTACATCTTCAGCATCACGTCGGTCTTCCATTTTGACAAAGGCAAAACCTGGAGGATTTCTAGCCATCCAAACCTTCCTCACTCTCCCATATCGAGTAAATACATCTTTTAATTCTTCTTGTGTTGCATTGTTTCCCAAATTTACAACATAACATTTACAATTTGGATTCATTTTGTTAAAATACGTCTGGTTACGGTATACGGCAATTTTCTTATCTCTTTGTTGTAGCATATTTACTTCAAACATGGTATTCATTGAAAGCTTTTTAGATTGTCACTGTATAAAATTCACTGAATTAATGATTACCACAGCCAGTGAATCAGAGATATATGGTAAATATGACGTGACGTTTATACGATGACGCCATTTCAAATTATAGAAAGCTGCATGCAGACTACAACCATAATGACGTCATAATAAAAATAACACGGTAAAATTGCAGTGATATCATGCAACAATCATAGGAATGTACTAATCATATTTGGAGCAATAGTCCTACCTAAATAAAGTGCAGTATTCTTTAAAGGCACTTTGTATGGAAGGATTTTTCGTAGAAACTCCAGAAGGGGCTTATTTTACTGGAAATTGAAATTTTTTTAGTACTCTTTTTAAGCGTGCTTTTCAATGCATAAATCATTCGAGGGTTTTAAGAGTTCAATGTGCCAGATTAGGTTTGGAAATTAATGTAAAGAAGAAGCGTATTCTTTACATTAGCAACTATATCTATGACATTTCTTTAAAATAAACCATCAAACAATAGCCTGCTAGCCCTGGAGGAAAAAAATAGAAGGAAGACACATCAGTGCTACAAACAGAAAAAATGATTTTCCTTATTGTTCAATTCGGGGGACTGTAATTCCCTTATGTAAGGTTTTTGAACATGTTGATTCCAATGAGGCACTTCAGTTAGGTCAGCAGGCCTTTTTGAGGGGTTTCAGGCTTTTTTTCGAAATCCCCATAAGTTTCTTTTTGTTATGACCTTTTAGTTTTGGGATTAACTGATATAATCGCTACCATTTCTGAATCTGGGTCAGATTTCTATTTATTCTCATTTGGCAGCTTTTTTTCAAAACTTTTTTTTTCAACTTGTAGCTACTATGGGCTGTGGTCCGCCTTTTACTAGGTTGCAACTACAGCTGCAACCATGATTTACTATAGCTATTGACTTCAAGTTAAATCTTTAATTATTGCTTTAAAGTGCTTGGAATTTGTGTCTTTCTATACTTTGGTTACTATAGGCTATATTTCGTTCTTTATTATAAATTGAAAAGATTATAAATATTGCCTTGCATTAGTATTTTCTTTGTTTCGCTTACATATGGACACCTTCATTTTTCTTGAATTATTTCAAAAGCCTTATACTATGGAACTATACCAATCCTATATGTAACTCTGCCCTGAGGTTTTAATTTTTGTTTTTCTTCTGTTTAGTTTTCTCTCTTGATAGCATTTTCTTTTGTTTTTTTTTATTTTGGCGCAAATGTTCATCCCTCCCCTTGAGAAACCAAAACTCTATGCTTACGGCAGACTAAATTGTGTTTTGAATTGAAGTTTTAGTTGAGGTTGAATTATTGTCTTTATTTTATCCCTGATGAAAATTAAACATTAGTTGTGGAAATATCTAGTTACAATGTAAGAAATTTGTTGGTTGAAAGTGTGACAAAAATGTAAATTCATGTTTTAAAATGTAGGCAAAATGTTATATTTTGTATAGGAGGTAAGGCAGTGTTGTCTCTTACAAAGTTACAGCTACCGCCGCAAACATAATATATCAGTGTAATAAAGTTTGTAATTCTTACAATAGAATTGTTCAAAGAAATAATTGTTACTTTTTTACTTCACAATCCTGTTCTTTCATGTTCGAATAATGAAAGTAGGAACGGAAGAAGATGTGATCCAACTCTTACTAAATTGCCGTTGGACATTACAGTTTTGGATAAAACTATTGCATTAGTTTTTTGCAATTAATAAATGAGTATGAAAAGCTGGCAACATTTTACATAGCGAAAAAAATCTCCTTGTAAACTGAATCTGAGGCATAATAAAATATGCAATAAAACCCGAAATCATGAGTCCCAAACTATAGAAAAAAGCATTCGACTGACTTTTATGCAGAAGTCAGAGAAAAAAAACAGATTGAGATTTAGCGGTATTCAGCGATGTAACTTTTAAAAACTTTTACTCTCAAATGGAATATATTGTATTTAATATCCTTTAACTTTTATATTTAATAAGTATTTAATTTGTAAGTGTTTAATAAAGTATTTAATTAAATAAGTATTTAATTTAATAAGTATTTGTATTTAATAAGTTGATTCGAGTTTCTGAGCATGATGTATACTAAGCGAATAGTTAGTGTTTAAAAGAAAATCTGAGCATTGAACAAATTGATTCGTCCAAACATTAATTTTAACCTTTAGAAATACAAGACTGCATAAACATTAAAAGTTTTTGCTTCGGAAAAAATGTATCCAAGTTCCTTTGACTCATCTTTTTTGAAAACTGTCGTGCTGAAGAGATCCTGGAAAAAAAGGAAATCAGAGATGCTTGTTCATAGAAGTATCTTTGTCCTTCTTATATCCTCCCTGTACAACCACTATAGCAGATTTAGATACCAAAACCTAAAAAAGTAGTCAAACTTTCCTTACTTATTCATATAAATATAAACATTTTTAATTTACCAGGTTTTCTTCAAAATTAGGTTAATTTTGACTTCTATTGTTCATTTTTAAGCAAAACTCAAAAATATACTGTAGAAAGGGACATTTTTCAGGTTCCAAATAATTATGCATTAAGTAGTATGTATATTGAACTTTAAGGTTGGCTTTAATCGAAACAAATAAAAGCAGCTTGCTTCCATTTTGCTCCCGCCCATGTATCATGGAAATCTTACAAATTTATTTGTTCTTTTAAATATAATAATAGAATAAGATGATGTTTAAATTTAATTTGATTAGAATACTAATTTGACACGAAGCCTCAAAATTTGGTTTCGTTTCTTATTGCTTTACCTTCTGTGTTTATAGCTGGAGTTTTAGAATTAATTTTAATACTAATCTGCAAAGACAAATGCATCCATCTTACACTTTCTGAAAGCACTAATACTGCATTTTACTAATAAAAAACAAAAAGTGGATATTAAATATCCAAATTTCTAGTAACAAGATGCTTTTTGAGATTCAACACTAGTTTTTACGTACTTACATTATTCTCTGCCCATTTGCTGGCAAATTAGCACGAATGAAGCAATGAAAAAATATTAGCCCATGGAAAAGCAGCCTGTCTATCCTTTAGTATAGATTTTATTCCTCAAAATACAGCCTTCTAATAAAAAATAAGAATAAATTCATCCTAAACAAACACAAATGCTAGTAGTGGGGGCATAATTACTTTAAATGGAGCCATATCCGCTACTCTTTTCTTCTTTTAATGACTTGAAATGTAGAAGAAAGTTTAACGGCGATCAACTCAGGGGAAGATACATATGTGTGTTACGTCATAGGGTTGTTTTCTATAAGATGCAGGTGTTACGTCAAATGACATCCCCTCCCCCGGATTTTAAAGGTGCCCAGGCTTTAAATGGACCAATACCCAGTATTTTCAACATGCCCTGCTTTTAGATGAACCGCACTACGACCAGCTAGCGGGTGTATGTTACGTCATAGGGAATGTTTACTTTTGGGAACACACACCCATAATTTTAAACGAATGCCCTCCCAGGATTTCCACGACATAACCTGCTTCCACTAAATGCCCTAGCAGGACTTCCAATACATGCCCTTTAAGGATTTCCACAACATGCCCTAGCAGAATTTCCACGACATGCCCTCCCAGGATTTCCGCAACATCCCTAGCAGGTGTTACGGCAATGTTTACATTTGGGAGGACACGCCTCCTCAATACAAGCGGTGCCCTGTTTTAAATTCTCAGGTGTTTCGTCAATGTTTAAATTCGGTTGCTACGTGACGCCGCACACGCGGGTGTCACATAAAGTTTACATTTGTGTAGACGAACCCTGCAATACAACTGATCCCTCTTTTAAAGGGACAAGAGATGTTACATCACAGAGAATGTTTACATTTGCTTTTTACATTATAGGAAATGTTTACATAGTTCCGCAATGATAGCGCACACGTGGGATGTTACGTAATGACAGCGCACAGGAGGATTGTTACGTAATACTTTAAGAGATATTTTTTCTAAGAGGTTTCGTTTCTTAGGGATTTTTTTTTCTTTCAAGGCGTTTTTTTCTTTCAAATGCGTTTTTTATTTAGTTCTTACTTAATGGGGAATGTTTACGCATGACACATTCGCATACGATTCGTTTCTTCAGGGCCGGTGCGGGACCCCTACTTTTAACTGCAGGGGACACACAAGTGGGTTGTTAAATAATACTTTTTGAGATTTCATTTTTCTTTCAATACGTTTTTCTCCGGGAAGCTTTATATTCTAATGGTTTATGCCCCCACTAGGACTCGAAAGGATTATTTCCATCCAATGAAACTGCACCTTAACCGAGTCGACCAGCAATGTATTTCTAATATTCTGTTCCGGCTAATAAATTCTAGAAATAACCTATTGCATCCGAGGAGAAATCCCATATTTTGCTGACTAGAATGATGTTTGCATGTTTCCTATGACTGCAATAAGTGACAAGAAGAGGGGGAAATCGATTACTAGAGATTGGTTATACTTGAAGTCCACCTGCTTGCTAAGTAATGCTTATAGAAGGGTATCAAAAACCCAGACACAGCAATTCTTCACTTCTTAGCGATAAGATCCTAGCATTTTGGACGGTCATTCTTGGAGAATTTTCAGATATGTTCTCTTAGAAAATGATATAAACTTGCTCAAAACATAGGAAAATACTCCTTCTTAGAGAATATTTACGGAAGTTTTTTTTAGAGAATGATCTAAGTTCGTCCAAGTCATAGGAAAATGGTGCACAAGACATGTGACTTAAGTCCATATCTTATTCATTTTTCTTGGTATCATTTTCTCTCAGTTCTGAGCCTGTGCCACTGAATGATTGACACACGGCACCATATAGCAGACATTATTACAAATATGGCATTTTTCGGGGCAATATCCAGCAAAAATATTCATCTACACATGAATTGATCGTTCAAACTTTTAACGAATCGATCGTTAAAAACCATTAATGTTTCTTTTGATGACTCTTAACAATTGAGGCCAGCGTGAAACAATGTACCACCTTCGCCAGCACCCTCTGGGGGTCAAATTATCACACATAACGGTTTATCAACCTTCTTTCTCTCAAAAATAAATTTTGTAAATTAAAAATTGTCCATTGTTTTTTATTTGAACAGCGAATACTTGCCATTTTATTGCTAAATCGCGATGTTCCAGGGTAATTCCAAGGCTGTAATACTCAATGGCTTACAAATGACACCCTCTAGCAGGCATTATTTCGGGGCATTTTCGAGCAAAAAAATTCACTAGAATTGATCTTTTAAACTTAGTTAAAAAAACATTAATGCTTCTTCTGATGACACCTAAAAATTGAGGTCAACGTGGGAAATTGTACCAACCCAGACAACACCCTCTGGGGGAACAAATTATGACATATAAGGGTTTTAAGCCTTTGTTTCTCAAAAATAAATTTTGCAAACTAAAAAATGACCAGTTATTTAATTTGAACAAGGAGAACTTGCCATTTCATTGCTAGATTCCGATTTTTCATGGTAATTCCGAGCATGCGACACAGAATGGTTCACACACGACACCCTTTAGCAGGCATTATCGCACATATGGCATTTTTCGGGGCATTTTTTGAGCAAAAATATTCATTTACACTAGAATAGATCGTTTAAAGTTAATGAAAAAAAAACCATTAGCGTTTCTTCTGATGACTCATAACAATTGAGGCCAACGTTGCACAATGTACCACCCCAACTGAAACCTTCTGGGCTGCAAATTATCACGCATAAGGATTTGTCAACCTTTTTCTCTCAAAAATAAATTTTGTTAACTAAAAAATGACCATTGTTTTTATTTGAACAGCGGAAACATGCCATTTCATTACCAGATTGCGATGTTCCATGGTAATTCTTAGCCAGTGACACTGAATGGTTGACACAAGGCATCCTCTAGCAGGTGTTATCGCCCATATGGCATTTTTTCGGGGGCATTTCCCAGCAAAAATATTCATTTACACTAGAATTGATCGTTTAAACTTAATGAAAAAATATCTTTTTTAGCGTTTCTTCTGATAACGCCTAGCAATTGATGCCTGCGTGGCACATTGTACCACCCCCGATGACACCCTCTGGGGGACAAATTATCACACATAAGGGTTTTTCAACATTTTTTCAATCAAAAGAAATTTGTAAACTAAAAAATGACCATTGTTTTTACTTGAACAAGCAGAAACTCGCAGTTTGTTCGCTGGATTACAATGTTCCACGGCATTTGTAAGCCTTTGGCACTGAATGGTTGACACACGATACTCTCTAGCAGGCATTATTGTATATATGGCATTTTTTGGGACATTTTCCTGCAAAATATTCAGTTACACTAGAATTAATTGGATGGCACACTGTATCATCCCCAATGACACCCTCTGGGAGGTAAATTATCACACATAAGGGTTTTTCTACCCCTTTCTCTCAAAAATAAATTTTTTAAACTAAGAAATGTCCATTGTTGTTTTTTGAACAGCGGAAACTTGCCATTTCATTCCTAGATCACGATGTTCCATGGTAATTTCGAGCCTGTAACACTCAATGACTGACAAACGACACCCCCGAACAGGCATTATCGCACATATGGTATTTTTTGGGGCATTTTCCAGCAAAAATATTCACTTACACAAGAACTGATCGTTTAAACTTAATGAAAAAAACATTAGTGCCTCTTCTGACGACTCCTATTCAGAACGACACCCTCCTGGGGGGGGGGGACGAATTATTACACATAAGGATTTTTCAGCCTTTCTTCTTTCAAAAACAAATTTCGTAAACTAATAAATGACCATTGTTTTCTTATTTGAACAGCGGAAACTTGTCATTTCATTGCTAGATTGTAATGTTCCATGGTAAATCCGAGCCTGTGACACTGAATGGTTGACACAGGGCACCCTCTATCTGGCATTATCGCACATATGGCATTTTTGGGGGCAAAAATATTCATTTACGCTAGAATTGATCGTTTAAACTTAATGAAAAAAAACATTAGTGCTTCTTCTGATGACTCTTAACAATTGAGGCCAGCGTGGTACATTGTATCACACCTGAAGACACCCTCTGGGGGGGGGGGGAAATATCACACATAGGGGTGTTTCAACCGTTTTCTCTCAAAAATAGATTTTATAAACTAAGAAAATGACCATTGTTTTTATTTGAACAGCAAAATATTGCCATTTCATTGTTAAATTGCAATGTTCCATGAT
The DNA here is from genome assembly GCF_049724085.1 of Artemia sp. Qi Xiang Cuo. Classification (NCBI taxonomy): domain Eukaryota; kingdom Metazoa; phylum Arthropoda; class Branchiopoda; order Anostraca; family Artemiidae; genus Artemia; species Artemia sp. Qi Xiang Cuo. Next base: position 21,407,163 of record NC_142798.1, on the reverse strand, counting down.
AATTCCTAGCCTGTGACACTCAATGGCTGACACACAAAACCGTCTAGAAGGCCTTATCGCATATATGACATTGTTCAGGGAATTTTCCAGCAAAAATATTCATTTACACAAGAATTCATCGTTTTAACTTAATGAAACAAACAACATTAGCATTTCTTCAGATGACTTCTAACAATCGAGGCCCCAGCGTGGCAAAACGTACCATTCAGAAAAACACCCTCCTGGGCTGAACAAATTATAACACATAAGGGTTTTTCAAACTTTTTTCTTTCAAAAATAAATTTTGTAAACTAATAAATGACCATTGTTTTCTTATTTGAACAGCGGAAACTTGCCATTTCGTTGCTAGATTGCAATGTTCCATACTAATTCCGAGCCTTTGACACTGAATGGTTGACACAAGGCACCCTCTAGCAGGCATTATCGCAAATATGGCATTTTTTTGAACAAAAACATTCATTTGCACTAGAATCGATCGTTTAAACTTAATGAAAACAACCCAAAAGCGCTTCTTTTGATGACCCCTAACAATTTTGGCCAGCGTGGTACAATGTACAACCCCCTACGACACCCTCCACAACCACGTCAGGATTCCCGAGACATTTTCCAGACATTTTTCTGTTAAAAATCACGCATTAAATCCATTGCCTCATGTTTTCGCAGACCAACCCTCCGTGGCACACCATGTCAATCACTAACCTTTGCCGCACTATGACTGGCCCGTGGCATCCCCCCTCGTCATTCCTATATTATTTTCCTTATTTGTCTTGTTAAAAAGTATTAAACCCGATGGTTCATGTTTTCACAAGCCAACCCTTCAAGATACATCATCTCAATTTACGCCACCGTATAACACTTTGATTGACCATCTGGCACCTTGTGGCAGCCCCCTCGTCATTCCTAAGACATTTTCCAGGTATATTCATGTTAAAAATCATGCTTTAAATCCAATGGTTCATGTTCTCACAACCAAACCCTCCATGATACACCATTTCAATTCATACCGCCGTGCCACACTATTACTGCCCCTCTGACACCCCTTCATCATTCCTGCGACATTTCTAGATATTACTATTTTTAATAAACTGATAACCAGCCCCGCTTCCCCTGCTTCTGACCCCGTGCTTACAGCGGTTCTACCTTCGATTCTCCTGGCTTCCACACCCGGTTCAACCAAATCCAGCTCCAACTACGCCCTCCAACCCCAACTCCAACTTCGGCTCTGGTTGCGTCAGTTCTGGCTTCCCCATTTCTACCCTCGATTCCAAAATACGGATTCGGCCAATTCCAGCCCAAGTTCCACCAATTCCAAGATTTTGTATGCGGCTGCCTCATCGTAATATATGACTAGCCAATGGCAACCCTAAGACACATATTATCACGTTTAAGAATTTTTCAAGCTCTTTCCCTACAAAAATACCTGTTTACATTAGAATCGATCATTTAAACTTAATAAAAAAAACCCTTAATAATGTCTTTTGATTAGTCCTATCAATTCAGGCCAGTGTGACACAATGTACCGCTCCTAAGACACCCTCCAGTGAATATCCTAAGAACTAACAACTTCTTTAAAAAACAAAAATATTCTTACAAAACAAAAATACATCCTAAAAGAAGACAAATTCTTCGTACATCCTAAAAGATGACAAATTCTTCTTGCAAAATATAATACACTTCTTACAAAACAAAAATGATTCTTACAAAACGAAATAGAGCCTAAGAAGTCACAAATTTTTCTTACTCCCGGGTGGTTTGTTTCATGTCAATCATTTTCTCTTCTTTGGGGAATCTCAGAATCTCTTCCTGGGGAACTTTTCGAACTTTTCGAAACTTCAGTGTAACTTCAGACTTTTCAGATTCGAAGTATAACTTCAGATTCGAAGTGTAACAGAACTTTAACTTTTTTCTCTTCTTTGAGAAAATTCATAATTAAAGTGGAGCTTTTTCTCTTCTTTGGAAATATATCGGAATCGGAATATAACTTTTTTCTCTTCTATGGATAAATTCAGAATTGAAGTAAAAAATTCTCTTCTTTGAGAAAATTCACAAGTGACGAGCAACTTTTTTTAATTTTTGGGAGAGACTTAGAACTGAAGTGTAACTTTTTTCTCTTATTTTGAACAAATTCAGATTCGAAGTATAGCTTTTTACTCTTCTATGGAAAAATTCAGAACCAAAATTGAACCTTTTTTCTCTTCTTTGAGAAAATTCAGAACTGAAGTGGAACGTTTTCTCTTCTTTGGAAAAATTCAGAATCGAAGTGTACATATTTTTTTTCATCAATGAGAAAATTCAGAAGTGACGAGGAGCTTTTTCTTTTCTTTGGGGAAACTCAGAACTGAAGTGTTACTTTTTTTTCTCTTCTTTGGACCAAATTTATATTCGAAGTATAGCTTTTTTCTCTTCTATGGTAAAATTCAGAACTGAACCTGCACTTTATTCTCTTCCTTGAGAAAATTCAGAATCGAAGTGTAGCTTGTTTTTCCCTTCTTAGAGAAGATTCAGAACTAAAGTGGAACTTTCTCTCTTCTTTGGTGAAACTCAAAACCGAAGTATAACTTTTTTCTCTTATTTAAGAAAATTCATAATAGAAGGCTTAACATTTTTCTCTTCTATGGAAAAAATTCAGAATCGAAGTGGAACTTTTTTCTCTTTTATGGAAAAAATCAGGACACTACTTTAACGTTTATTCTCTTCTTTGAGAAAATTCTGAACTTAAGTGGAACTTTTTCTTCTTTAAGGAAACTCAGAGTTGAAGTGAAAATTTTTTCTCGTCTTCGAAAAAATTCGAAATTGAAGTTTAACATTTTTTCTCTTCTATAGAAAAATTCTGAACAGAACTTGAAATTTTCTTTCTTATTTGAAAAATTTCAGGACTGAAGTGGAACTTGCTCTTTTCTTTGGTGAATGTCAGAACCGAAGTATAACTTTTTTTTCTTTTCCTTAGAAAAAATTCAGAATGGAAATGTAACCTCTCTCTTCTATAGAAAAATTCAAAAAGGACTTGAAATTTTCTTTCTTATTTGAAAAATTTCAGGACTGAAGTGGAAGTTGCTCTCTTCTTTGGTGAATGTCAGAACCGAAGTATAACTTTTTTTCTTTTCCTTAGAAAAAATTAAGAATGGAAATGTAACCTCTTTCTCTTCTATGGAAAAATTCAGAAGAGGACTTTGAACCTTTTCTCTTCTTTGAAAAAATTTAGAACTGAAGTAGAAATTTTTCTCTTGTTTCAGTGAATCTCAGAACTGAAGTATAAATTTATTTCTTCTTTGAAAAAAATCGGAATCGACATGTAACTTCTTTCTCTTCTATGGAAAAATTTAGAAGAGGACTTGAACTTGTATTCTATTCTTTGAGAAAACTCAGAATTAAAGTAGAAATTTTTTCTATTCCTTGGAAAAATTCAGAATCAAAGTGGAGTTTTCTCCTCTTCTATTGGAAAACTCAGAACTTAAGGTTGATTTTTCTCTTCTTTTAGAAAATTCAGTATCAAAGTTTAAAATTTTTTCTTCTATGGATAAAATTAAGAATCGAAGCATAACTTTTTTTAGCAACTTTGAGAAAATTCAAAACTGAAGTGGAACTTTTTCCCTTCTTTAAAAAATTCAGAATCGAAGTGTAACTTTTTTTCTCTTCTTTGAGAAAGTTCCGAACTTAAGTGGAACTTTTTAGTCATTGGGGGAAACTCAGAAGTAAAGTTTATCTTTTTTCTATTCATCGGAAAAAATTCAGAATCGAACTTTAACATTAAGCCATGTGTCATTGACCTTCAAAATTTGTTTTGGTGGATAATAAATCTTCCTTGGAACCAAAAGAAATCGCATGAGGTTACACCATCATGACATGCAAATATTGGACCATCTAACCTACCCCGGGTGACTGCAGCCAACATTCAATTCCTCCCTGGATTTTTTTTTCAAAGACAAATACATGAGTGTGAATTACAATCTAACTGCTTCCATCCATTCCACTATAGTTATAGATGGCAGCATAATTGGATATATTAGCTTACATTAAGTTAACTAACTTTAAATTAGGTTCTTTTAGGTTAGGTTAGCGTGGCCGGCCATACTGGTGGCCATAAATGGCGGCCAAGGGAGAAAAAGTTAGTTCTGTTCTGAATTTTTGCATAGTAGAGAAAAAAGTTATAGTTCGATTTTGAATTTTTTTCTAAAGAAAAGAAAAAAACTTACCCTTCAGCTCTGTGCTTTTCCAAAAGAGAAAAAGTTCCACTTCAGTTTTGAAATTTCTCAAAGAAGATAAAAAAAAGTTACACTTCCATCCTGAATTTTATCTATAGAAGAACAAAGTGTTAAAGTTGGATTCTGAATCTTCTCAAAGAAGAGAAGAAAAGTTAAAGTCCTCTTCTGACTTTTTCCACACAAGAGAAAAACTTACGCTTCGATTCTGACTTTTCTCAAAGAAAATGGAAAAAATTACACTTCAGTTATGAGTTTTCCCATAAAAGAAAAAAAAGTTCCACTTCAGTTCTGAATTTTCTCACAGAAGGGAAAAATGTTACACTTAGATTCTGAATTTTTCCAAATAATAGAAAAAGTTCTCCTTCAATTCTGAGTTTTCTCAAAGAACAGAATAAAAGTTCAAGTCTTCTATTGAATTTTCCCGTAAAAGAGAAAGAAGTTAAACTTCGATTTAGAAATTTTTCCTAAGAAGAGAAGAAAAACTTATTCTTCGGTTCTGAGATCCACCAAAGAAGAGAAAAAGTGCCACTTCAGTTCTGAATTTTTACAAAGAAGAAAGAAAAGTTCCAGTTCTGTTCTGAATTTTTCCTTAGAAGAGAAAAATGTTAAACTTATATTCTGAATTTTTACAAAAATAGAAGAAATTCCACTTCAATTCTGAGTTTTCTCAAAGAAGAGAATAAAATTTCAAAGTCCTCTTCTAAATTTTTCCATAGCAGAGAGAGAAGTTACCCTTAGATTATGAATTTTTTCCAAAGAAGAGAAAAAAAGTTATACCTTGGCTCTAAGATTCACCAAAGAAGAGAAAAATTTCCACTTCAGTTCTGAATTATTTCACAGAAGAAAGAAAAGTTCAAGTTCTGTTCTGAATTTTTCTATGGAAGAGACAAAACTGCTAAACTTTGATTCTAAATTTTTTCCGAAGAAGATAAAAGTTACACTTCAATTCTGAGTTCTCCAAAGAAGAAAAAGTTTCACTTAAGTTCAGAATTTCCACAAAGAACAGAATGAAAGTTAAAGTTCTGTTTTGAACTTTTTCATAGAAGAGAAAAAAGTTATATTTTGATTCTGAACTTTTTCCATAGAAGAGAAAAATGTCAAACTTCGATTCTGAATTTTCTTAAAGAAGAGAAAAAAGTTATGCTTCGGTTATGAGTTTCACTAAAAAGAGAAAAAGTTCCACTTCAGTTCCGAATCTTCTCTATGAAGAGAAAAAAAAACTTACACTTCGATTCGGAATTTTCCAAAGAAGAGAAAAAGTTCCACTTCAGTTCTGAATTTTCTCAAAGAAGAGAAAAAACTTCAAGTTTGGTTACGAATCTATCCATAGAAGAGAAAAAAGTTATACATCGATTCTGAATTTTTTCCAATGAAGAGAAAAAGTTCCATTTTAATTCTGAATTTTCTCAAAGAAGAGAAACAAGTTAAAGTTCGGTTCTGATATTTTTCCATAGAAGAGAAAAAGTTACACTTCAAATCTGAATTTGTTCCAAATAACAGAAGAAAAGTTACACTTCAGTTCTGAGTTTCCCCAAAGAAGATAAAATGATTGACATGAAACAAACCACCCGAGAGTAAAAAAAATTTGTGATCTTTTAGGCTGTCTTTTTGTTTTGTAAGAATCAGTTTTTGTTTTGTAAGAAATATTTTGTATTTTGCATGAAGAATTTTTAATCTTTTAGGATATAATTTTGTTCAGTGAGAATTAGTTTTGTTTTGTAATAAGCAAATTGTTTCTTGTAATAAGAATTCGTGATTTCTTAGGGTGTTATCTGGAGGGTGTCATAGGATCGGGAATTGGAATTGGAATTGGCAGAATCGGAATTGTGGAATCAAGGGTAGAAGTGACAAACTGGAACTGACAAACCAGGAACCGGACTTGGAGCTGGGGTCGGAGTGACATAGTTGGAGCTGGAGTTAGTTGAGCCTGGGTTGGAGGCCAGGAGTATGGGAGTCAGAACCAGTGTAAACGGGGGGTCAGAAGCGGGGTTGGTTATCACTTAATTTAAAAAAATATCTAAAAATGTCTTAGGAATGCTGAGGGGGGCTTAGAGGGGCAGTAATAGTGTGGCACGGTGGTAGGAATTGATATGGTGTCTCCCGGAGGGTTGGGTTGTGAGAACATGAACCATTAGATTTAATGCATGATTTTTAACAGGTAGATACCTGGAAATCGTCTTAGGAATGACGAGGAGGTACATTAAGGTGCCAAATAGTCAATCATAGTGTGATACGGTGGCGGAAACTGAGATGGTGTATCACGAAGGGTTGGTTTGCTAATACTAGGTAAAATGGCTTTAACAATATTGGTCGACGACTCATCAATCCCCGGGGAATTTCCATTATTTAAAAGCTTAACAACCTTAGCAAGCTCTTCTTGTGTTACCGGAGTTAAAAACATAGAATTCTCAGAAGGACTTCCTAGGTACGTAGGATAATTACATTGCCCATGGGACATATTATGTTGGAGCTTATTAGTTATTGACTGCCCTATTGACGCGAAATGAAAATTTATGTAATTTGCCATTTCTAGTTCGCTTTCAATTGTATTACCATGGGCATCCCGCATTTTTGATGGTGAAGAAGACGTCCGCGATCGATTTAAACATGAGTTGATTAGTTCTCAAGTTTTCTTCGGGGACTTACTTACTTCATTAAAAGAATCGAAATAAAATTTCATTTTAGTATTACGTATTATTTTTGAAAGTAGGTTTTTATAGTTTTTGAAAGTTCTTCTATTTTCTTCATTTGGTAAAAATATAAAAGTTTTATAGAGATTGTTTTTATGTTTTATTGACGTCAAAAGGGCTGGCCATATCCATGGTTGGATGGGTTGATTATATTTCCGTTTTCTTTTTTTTACTCTTGGGCACGACTCATCAAGTACAGTATGAAATCCCTCTAAAAAATAATTCGTCGCAGAGTTTATTTCATCAGCATCAAATACAGGAGACCAATCAGTTAAATTCAGTTTATCCTTTAAACATACTAGATTTTTTTTTATTAATAATCCGGGTTGCTGTTTGTGGTGATTTTATTTTATGAATCTGGTATCTAACATCAGAAATTAAAAGAAAATGATCAGAGAAATCCGTCAGAACAACCTGTGAAGACGTGGCTGGTGTTGTTAAAAATATGTTGTCAATGAGAGTTGCACTAGTTGATGCAACACGCGTTGGAATTGTACACGAAGGAATTAGGAAATTCGATGACATTAATGTAACAAATTTTGTTGTATGGGTATTTTCTTTAAATTCCAGTAGATTTATATTAAAATCCCCCATAACCACAATATACTTATCGTCCAAAGATGCTAGTAAAGACTCTAGAGATTGCGAAAAAAGTGGTATTGGGGCCGACGGGGGCTTATACACAACACAATCCTGAATTTCTTTTAGTCCCAAGCCGACATTCAACAGCCAGTATTTCACACACTTTTTCAACATTATATTTTTCCAGTTCTGGCAGCCGCTCAAACTGCGCTCCATCTTTCAAAAATAAGCCAAGGCCACCTTTTTCACGGACTAGTCGATTCTTATCAACGAATTTATATCCCGGGATTTTCACATAATATTTTGTTTCATCATGCATAAATGTTTCACAAATCCCCAAAATGTCAATTTGATTTGCTGGCAATAAATTTGTTAGTTCATCAATAGAACTCATGAGTCCTTGTACATTCACAAACCCCAGTCGCAATGAATTATCTTCAAGTCTGTTTATTTCATCAGGAGAAACGTACGATGATGGTTTTATTTTAGAAAAAGTGTTGTTTTCTATTTGACCAAATAAATGAAAAGTTTCAGAAAGTAAGGATAGGTTAAGGGGTTTCCCCTCCCAAGCCACCAGTCTATCGGTCCCCCCCCCCCCCCGCACCTGCAAACTTTAAAGTCAACTAAGTAATATTCGAAAGATCCCACCCCGCGCTAGTAAGCCCGCGTGATAAGGAGCCCGTACCACTGCCGAGTCATGAAAACCTACTATGCTTATAATCCTTCGAGAAGACCCAAATTGAGAAGGTATAAGTAGAACAGAAATAACTGGGGTAGAAATAATCAAAATAAACTTGAACCAAGCTAGCCGAAATAACACATTAAAATAAAAAATCAACATATCTCAAACACAAAAATGAAACAATTATCAATCTAGAGCGGGATTGATCTAACATCATACACAAGTCGTCTTTAATATTTTTTATGTTTTTTCCCAATGCGACTCAGAATCCGATTTATACTCTAGCCAGAGTTTATCCCCTTTTCGTTTCACTCGTGTGAGTTGTGCGGATCCATTTACATGCATTTTCTTACCCTTAGACAGTAACTCGTTTCTAATAGAGTTTAATTTGGGTGGCAAGTCCGTGCAAATCCGGACCCCAGTTCCTTTCAGCTTTGATATTGAACTGAAGATTGATAGAATAGCTTTTTCTGCCGACACTGTTACAAAAACTGGAGAGGTGATCGGCTTACGGCTAGACACATTTGACTTCTGAGGCACTCGGTAGCACTGTGATATTTGGATTTTATCCGTGATTTCCATTTTTGATGTCAGTAACGTACACGTTCGTGAGAACTGACTGTTGGTTTTTCTCTTTCGGTAATACAAAGATGATTAAGTTGAGTTTTCGGTCTTTTACTTCGATTTCAAGCAGTTTCGTATCGATTGTATCAAAATTTGACTTTTGCTCCTCAAGCTGGCTTTCTAGACTAGCAATCTTCGCATCCCGAGACTTCGATTCATTTTTCAAAGTCTGAACCTCATCCGAAATCGAGGACAGTGTAACAGCAAACTCTTTTTGTTGGTTAATTATGAGATCCAGTTTCTTTCCCAGGGCCTTCATTCCATCATCAAACGTTTTCTGGCTGACTTACGACATATTTCTTTAGCTATAAAATCCGCTCTCAGGTGAGATTTATGTTTTCATTTAGAATTTCATCAATTACAGACTTACTGGCAAGTATCCAAGCAGTATCCAAATGACAGAGTCTAAGACCGGTATAACTAGTCAATTAAGTTCACTTGTTGAATGATAGATCGCTATGTCTCTAATTAAAAGATTCTGACATCACAGCTATAACAATTCACTAATACACAGTAGAGGTCAAACTTGTTAGTTACGCAAGCTAAGCTGTTGAGATTATAAGCATGTGTTTTATCCAACTGAATTGAAACTTATTTAGATGTTAACTCCATGAACTCTAATTCAATACTTACATTTAGCACTTCTGCAAAATTTGACTCTGTCTGTCTATCTGCAATGTGATCTTCGAGGAACAGAAGGCTCTGAAACCACTTCCAAAGCTTCTTGTCTCTTCCTCCCTGAGACCCACTCTTGGACATTTGGGCCTTTTTCTCCCTTTTGAAGCCATCTCGAAGGGATCTCCACTGTTTTTTACAGTGTTCAACTGAAAGAAAACTGGATGAGAATTTGATTTGCATAATCATTTCATAAAATTTGATTTTAGAAGACATGAGAAACTTTTCAATATCACAGAACAAGGAAAATGTAGTTGATCTCAACTAGGGGTCATTTAATAAAATGATGAAATTAGTTGAGTTATTTTGAAATTTTTGTTGAAGTCTACTAAATTTAAATAAAACAGTTATGAAAACACCATTTTCCCCTCACGCTAGTTTAATAGATTCAATCTTCTTCATCATTTTTACATCATCAAATTTTATTCTGCAATTGGACGAGAAATCCCTACTATATGTCAGTAGGGAAACTCTGCTTGTAAGCCTTACCCGGTCATTTTCTTTGTGATGTGCTCACTAACTAGATGATGAAAGTACTCTATGAGGTAAAACATAATTTACATTTCAACAAATAAGTGGCCAACAACACATATCTTATCAATAGAGAATACTCAACGTGAATGTAGAAGCCTGGAACCTAGGTGTGACTGCAACTTAACACAGGTCTTTGTGTGGATGCCAAGTACAAGCAGAAATAATAAATATATAAAAATTAATCCAAGATATCTTAAAATAGATAGTTTGGCATGGGTACCAAAACAGATTCCCTACTCCTCTTTTATGAGAGGGTTGGGCTGTGTTGTTTAGGATTATATCCTTATTTATTAAAAAAAAAACATAAGCTAATGTGCTCAAGAGGACCTAAAGCTTTTGTTGGCTATGAGATGCTACTTCAATCATTGATACAGGGACAGATTAGGCACCCCTGCAGTATATGGTGTAGAGTTATCACAATACAAAATGGAATTTGATCTAAAAGGTAGCAAATTACTTTATGTTTACTCTCTGGCAACCACTGCATGGTGACATTATGGTGACAGGGAACATAATAAAATAGATAAGTGTGACCATAATGACATTATGGTCACAGGGCCATAATAAAATAGATAAGAAATAAATATTCTGTTCAATTGAAAATTTAATGCTTTGTCCAAATACAATAATCAATTACTCTGAATTCATTCCTCTGATCCTATAAATCAAAATTTTCAAGGACACAAACCTGTAGTAGAGCTGCCTACTGTAAACAAAACCTAGTTTTGTACTCAATATTATTCATCCAATTGAGCTGTAAAGTTGCACAGATACTGTCCAGTAGTAGCAGAATATAAACAAATCACTTCTCACTGTATATCCTGGTTCTATTGGCCAGTACACCTGTACCATATGGCACATGGGCAGCTCTATAGCAGGTTTACCAAGGAGCCTACACCACAAACGTCAAGTGAGCAAAAAACTAAACTGGAGCTAGGTTTTTTTTAATTCAAGAATCTGTAAAGATAAAGGTGCAGACTAGTTCCCCCTGGCAAAAACAACTTATTTTTAACTGTTAATTATTCAGTCCATTGGGCTGTAAAGTTGCATTGATACTTTTCAGTAGAAGCAGAATACAAATGACTCACTTTTTACTGTTTATCCTAGTTGTGTTGGAGTGTCTCTGCACCCTCTCACTAGAGGGGGAGCAGTAAAAGTTCAGATTAGCTACCCTTGATAAAAACAACCTATTTCTTACTATATATTATCCAGTAAAATAGACTGTAAAGTTGCACAGATACTGTCCATTAGATGCACAACATAAATAAATTGATAATGGTGCAGAATGGCTACTCCTGTAGTGTAGGGTGCAGAGGCTCTACCAATAGAATCAGGATATACAGCAGGAACTGATTTGTTTAAATTGTGCTTATACTGGACAATATCAGTGCAAGTTTACAGGCCAATTGGCTGAATAACATACAGTAGGAAATAGGTTATTTTCATTAAGGGTAGCTAATCTGAACCTTTACCAACAAATCAGTTCCTATTGTATATGCTGGTTCTATTGGTAGAGCCTCTGTACCCTACACTAAGGGGATGACTAATCTGCACCTTTACTGAGGGAAATAATCTGCACTAATTCACCAATAAGTCTAGCTAGGCTAGACTTGCCTAGTAAAATTTTCCTTCTTACCTTTTAGACCAGCTTCCTCTGAAACTTTTTCCCAAGCTTTAGTCAACAAATGACGCATACAGTGGTCAGGATGCTTTTTATCATAGATAATTGGTTTGCATCTTACTGTTAAGATAAGTTTCTCAGTGAATTCCATCTTTGAAACTTTGAAACTTTGCTGTTTGCGTTTTGCCGGACAAGAGCCGCGTTTTCAGGCTCATCGGGTTCGAACACGGGTTGTCCTCCTCTAGTTTCAAGTTTCTAGTTTTTCGTCTAGTTTTGTCTAGTTTCAGCGGGTTCGAAGCTTAAACCCCGTGTTTGATGCACTAGATGCACTGCTGCACAACTGAGGAATGCACTGCTGAATGCACTGCTGAGGAATAATTAAAGGTATCCCTCTTAACTTATCCATAGAGGAAATCAAAAAGAGCTTACAAACCCCAACAACTGTGAAAGATGCTATAAGACAGAAAAGATGCAATAAGGAATCTAAAAAACTTGAAGATAGCCTTGCAGTATTAATTATTTTTGAGGGTAGGACCCTACCACCAAATATCTGGTGCTTTGGAAGAAAAAAGGAGGTATACCAATACTATCGCAGAGTCCTCCAGTGTCGCAAGTGCCAGAAATATGGACACACTCATAAAGAATGTAGAGCTAAAGAGTCAATATGTTTGAGGTGCTCAGAGAAACACCCGTCAAACCAGTGCCCACTTAAAACAATAGACCCTGAAATCAGACCAAAAGCATACATGTGTGCCAATTGTAATGGAAGTCACTCATCAACATCCAATGGGTGCCCAGTAAGGCAGCAAAACCAAGGAATCCTCCAAGTAGCTGAAAAATATCAAATTGGGTTCCATATGGCATAGGTAGCTTATAAAAGCTACGCTGATGTGCTAAACAAGAGGAGGCTACATCTCAATCAGATCAATCAGACCTCGCAAAGCCAGATCACTGACAGACTTGTAAAATCATCCAAAACAGAAGCAGCTGAAAAGTTAGTAATTGGCCTATTATGCAGCCCAGATCTTATGAATTTATCAAGTCTAAGCCTACCAGTTCGTATCGAAAAGCTCTGTAAGTTGGTAGAAGAATTAAATTTAGGCTCCCTTAATCAACACAAGATTTCAAGTGTTTGTCTGCTTAATAATGCTTCATTAGATATGCATCATGGTCCCTAAAATAATGTCATATTATTCTTGACCACTGCCAGGAAAATACTATTGATATAACCTGTATCCAGGAAACTTGGCTACAACCACCTATAAGAATGTGGATGACAATTTTGATGACAAGATTTAATATGCCAATTTGTAGACTTGTAGTGCAGTTTTTACAAGACATAGGAGCAGATAAGAAGATATAGTCCAGTTTGTTACTTAAATTTGGTGCATCTTGAATATAAGTGCAGTGTAAAATTATAGTGACAATTCACCCCTTACTTCCCTTTTCAACTTTCTAAAGTGATATTTTGAGAAACCATTGAATGAGGACCTAAGTGACATTTACTGTCAAGAAAGGTCCGAAATCCTGCTGCTGCTGCTGCTGCTTATCTTAGCAGTAAGATGCAAACCAATTACATATGATAAAAAGCATATTGACCACTGTATGCGTCATTTGTTGACTAAAGCTTGGGAAAAAGTTTCAGAGGAAGCTGGTCTAAAAGGTAAGAAGGAAAATTTTACTAGGCAAGTCTAGCCTAGCTACACTTATTGGTGAATTAGTGCAGATTATTTCCCCCAGTAAAGGTGCAGATTAGGCATCCCTTTAGTGTAGGGTACAGAGGCTCTACCAATAGAATCAGGATATACAATAGGAACAGATTTGTTGGTAAAGGTGCAGATTAGCTACCCTTAATGAAAATAACCTATTTCCTACTGTATGTTATTCAGCCAATTGGCCTGTAAACTTGCACTGATATTGTCCAGTATAAGCACAATTTAAACAAATCAGTTCCTGCTATATATCCTTATTCTATTGGTAGAGCCTCTGCACCCTACACTACAGGGGTAGCCATTCTGCACCATTATCAATTTATTTATGTTGTGCATCTACTGGATAGTATCTGGGCAACTTTACAGCCTATTTTACTGGATAATATATAGTAAGAAATAGGTTGCTTTTATCAAGGGTAGGTAATCTGAACTTTTACAGCTCCCCCTCTAGTGGGAGGGTGCAGAGACCCTCCTACACAACTAGGATAAACAGTAAAAAGTGAGTCATTTGTATTCTGCTTCTACTGAAAAGTATCTATGCAACTTTACAGCCCAATGGACTGAATAATTTACAGTTAAAATAAGTTGTTTTTGTCAGGGGGAACTAGTCTGCACCTTTATCTTTACAGAATCTTGAATTAAAAAAAACCTAGCTCCAGTTTAGTTTTTTGCTCACTTGACGTTTGTGGTGTAGGCTCCTTGATAAACCTGCTATAGAGCTGCCCATGTGCCATATGGTGCAGGTGTACTGGCCAATAGAACCAGGATATACAGTGAGAAGTGATTTGTTTATATTCTGCTACTACTGGACAGTATCTGTGCAACTTTACAGCTCAATTGGATGAATAATATTGAGTACAAAACTAGGTTTTGTTTACAGTGGGCAGCTCTACTACAGGTTTGTGTCCTTGAAAATTTTGATTGATAGGATCAGAGGAATGAATATTCAGAGTAATTGATTATTGTATTTGGACAGAGCATTAAATTTTTAATTGAAAAGTATATTTATTTCTTATCTATTTTATTTTAGCCCTGTGACCATAATGTCATTATGGTCACACTTATCTATTTTATTATGTTCCCTGTCACCATAATGTCACCATGCAGTGGTTGCCAGAGAGTAAACATAAAGTAATTTGCTACCTTTTAGATCAAATTCCATTTTGTATTGTGATAACTCTACACCATATACTGCAGGGGTGCCTAATCTGTCCCTGTATCAATGATTGAAGTAGCATCTCATAGCCAACAAAAGCTTTAGGTCCTTTTGAGCACATTAGCTTATGTTTTTTTTTAATAAATAAGGATATAATCCTAAACAACACAGCCCAACCCTCTCATAAAAGAGGAGTAGGGAATCCGTTTTGGTACCCATGCCAAACTATCTATTTTAAGGTCTCTTGGATTAATTTTTATATATTTATTATTTCTTCTTGTACTTGGCATCCACACAAAGACCTGTGTTAAGTTGCAGTCGCACCTAGGTTCCAGGCTTCTACATTCACGTTGAGTATTCTCTATTGATAAGATCTGTGTTGTTGGCCACTTATTTGTTGAAATGTAAATTATGTTTTACCTCATAAAATACTCTCATCATCTAGTTAGTGAGCACATTACAAAGAAAATGACCGGGTAAGGCTTACAAGCAGAGTTTCCCTACTGACATATAGTAGGGATTCCTCCTCCAATTGCATAATAAAATTTGATGATGCAAAAATGATGAAGAAGATTGAATCTATTAAACTAATGTGAGGGGAAAATGGTGTTTTCATAACTGTTTTAATTAAATTTAGTATACTTCAACAAAAAGTTCAACATACCCCAACTAATTTCATCATTTTATTAAATGACCCCTACTTGAGATCAACTACATTTTCCTTGTTCTGTGATATTGAAAAGTTTCTCATGTCTTCTAAAACTATATTTTATGAAAAGATTATACAAATCAAATTTTCATCCAGTTTTCTTTCAGTTGAAGACTGTCAAAAACAGTGGAGATCCCTTCAAGATGGCTTCAAAAGGGAGAAAAAGGCCCAAATGTCCAAGAGTGGGTCTCAGGGAGGAAGAGACAAGAAGCCTTGGAAGTGGTTTCAGAGCCTTCTGTTCCTCGAAGATCACATGGCAGATAGACAGACAGAGTCAAATTTTGCAGAAGTACTAAATGTAAGTATTGAATTAGAGTTCATGGAGTTAACATCTAAATAAGTTTCAATTCAGTTGGATAAAACACATGCTTATAATCTCAACAGCTTAGCTTGCGTAACTAACAAGTTTGACCTCTACTGTGTATTAGTGAATTGTTATAGCTGTGATGTCAGAATCTTTTAATTAGAGACATAGCGATCTATCATTCAACAAGTGAACTTAATTGACTAGTTATACCGGTCTTAGACTCTGTCATTTGGATACTGCTTGGATACTTGCCAGTAAGTCTGTATTTGATGAAATTCTAAATGAAAACATAAATCTCACCTGAGAGCGGATTTTATAGCTAAAGAAATATGTCGTCAGTCAGCCAGAAAACGTTTGATGATGGAATGAAGGCCCTGGGAAAGAAACTGGATCTCATAATTAACCAACAAAAAGAGTTTGCTGTTACACTGTCCTCGATTTCGGATGAGGTTCAGACTTTGAAAAATGAATTGAAGTCTTGTGATGCGAAGATTGCTAGTCTAGAAAGCCAGCTTGAGGAGCAAAAGTCAAAGTTTGATACAATCAATACGAAACTGCTGGAAATCGAAGTAAAAGACCGAAAACTCAACTTAATCATCTTCGGATTACCGAAAGAGAAAAACCAACAGTCAGTTCTCACGAATGTGTCTACGTTACTGACATCAAAAATGGAAATCACGGATAAAATCCAAATATCACAGTGCTACCGAGTGCCTCAGAAGTCAAACGTGTCTACCCGTAAGCCGATCACCCCTCCAGTTTTGTAACAGTGTCGACAGAAAAAGATATTCTATCAATCTTCAGTTCAATATCAAAGCTGAAAGGAACTGGGGTCCGGATTTGCACGGACTTGCCACCCAAATTAAACACTATTAGAAACGAGTTACTGTCTAAGGGTAAGGAAATGCGTGAGAATGGATCCGCACAACTCACACGAGTGAAACAAAAAGGGGCTAAACTCTGGCTAGAGTATAAATCGGATTCTGAGTTGCATTGGGCAAAAGCATAAGAAATATTAAAGGCGACTAGTGTATGATGTTAGATCAATCCCGCTCTAGATTGATAATTGTTTCATTTTTGTGTTTGTGATATGTTGATTTTTTATTTTAATGTGTTATTTAGGCTAGCTGGGTTCAAGTTTATTTTGATTATTTCTACCCCAGTTATTTCTGTTCTACTTATACCTTCTCAATTTGGGTCTTCTCAAAGGATGATAAGCATAGTAGGTTTTCATGACTCGGCAGTGGTACGGGCTCCTTATCACGCGGGCTTACTGGCGCGGGGTGGGATCTTTTGAATATTACTTAGTTGACTTTAAAGTTTGCAGGTGCGGGGGGGGGGGGACCGATAGACGGGTGGCTTGGGAGGGGAAACCCCTTAACCTATCCTTACTTTCTGAAACTTTTCATGTATTTGGTCAAAGAGAAAACAACACTTTTTCTAAAATAAAACCATCATCGTACGTTTCTCCTGATGAAATAAACAGACTTGAAGATAATTCATTGCAAATGGGGTTTGTGAATGTACAAGGACTCATGAGTTCTATTGATGAACTAACAAATTTATTGCCAGCAAATCAAATTGACATTTTGGGGATTTGTGAAACATTTATGCATGATGAAACAAAATATTATGTGAAAATCCCGGGATATAAATTCGTTGATAAGAATCGACTAGTCCGTGAAAAAGGTGGCCTTGGCTTATTTTTTAAAGATGGAGCGCAGTTTGAGCGGCTGCCAGAACTGGAAAAATATAATGTTGAAAAAGTGTGTGAAATACAGGCTGTTGAATGTCGGCTTGGGACTAAAAAAAATTCAGGATTGTGTTGTGTATAAGCCCCCGTCGGCCCCAATACCGCTTTTTTTGCAATCTCTAGAGTCTTTACTATCATGTTTTGACAATATGTATGTTTTAGTTATGGTAAATTTTAATATAAATCTACTCGATTTTAAAAAAATACCCATACAACAGAATTTATTACATTAATGACATCAAATTCCCTAATTCCTTCGTGTACAATTCCAACACGTGTTGCATCAACTAGTGCAACTCTCATTGACAACATATTTTTTTCTCAATTCTCATTGACAACAACACCAGCCACGTCTTCACAGGTTGTTCTGACGGATTTCTCTGATCATTTTCTTTTAATTTCTGATGTTAGATACCAGATTCATAAAATAAAATCACCACAAACAGCAACCCGGATTATTAATAAAAAAAAATCTAGTATGTTTAAAGGATAAACTGAATTTAACTGATTGGTCTCCTGTATTTGATGCTGATGAAATAAACTCTGCGACGAATTATTTTTTCGAGGGATTTCATACTGCACTTGATGTGTCATGCCCAAGAGTAAAAAAAAAGAAAACGGAAATATAATCAACCCATCCAACCATGGATATCGCCAGCCCTTTTGACGTCAATAAAACATAAAAACAATCTCTATAAAACTTTAATATCTTTCCCAAGTGAAGAAAATAGAAGAACCTTCAAAAATTGTAAAAACCTACTTTCAAAAATAATACGTAATGCTAAAATTAAATTTTATTTCGATTCTTTTAATGAAGTAAGTAAGTTCCCAAAGAAAACTTGGGAACTAATCAACTCATGTTTAAATCGATCGCGGACGTCTTCTTCACCATCAAAAATGCGGGATGCCCATGGTAATACAATTGAAAGCGAACTAGAAATGGCAAATTACATAAATTTTCATTTCGCGTCAATAGGGCAGTCAATAACTAATAAGCTCCAACATAATATGTCCCATGGGCAATGTAATTATCCTACGTACCTAGGAAGTCCTTCTGAGAATTCTATGTTTTTAACTCCGGTAACACAAGAAGAGCTTGCTAAGGTTGTTAAGCTTTTAAATAATGGAAATTCCCCGGGGATTGATGAGTCGTCGACCAATATTGTTAAAGCCATTTTACCTAGTATTAGCAAACCAACCCTTCGTGATACACCATCTCAGTTTCCGCCACCGTATCACACTATGATTGACTATTTGGCACCTTAATGTACCTCCTCGTCATTCCTAAGACGATTTCCAGGTATCTACCTGTTAAAAATCATGCATTAAATCTAATGGTTCATGTTCTCACAACCCAACCCTCCGGGAGACACCATATCAATTCCTACCACCGTGCCACACTATTACTGCCCCTCTAAGCCCCCCTCAGCATTCCTAAGACATTTTTAGATATTTTTTTAAATTAAGTGATAACCAACCCCGCTTCTGACCCCCCGTTTACACTGGTTCTGACTCCCATACTCCTGGCCTCCAACCCAGGCTCAACTAACTCCAGCTCCAACTATGTCACTCCGACCCCAGCTCCAAGTCCGGTTCCTGGTTTGTCAGTTCCAGTTTGTCACTTCTACCCTTGATTCCACAATTCCGATTCTGCCAATTCCAATTCCAATTCCCGATCCTATGACACCCTCCAGATAACACCCTAAGAAATCACGAATTCTTATTACAAGAAACAATTTGATTGGTGTTTTCCACTAGTAATAGTCAGAAAAAAAGATAACACCTGAAGGTTATGCATAGATTTTAGAGCGCTAAATACCGTCACTGTAAAAGACGTCATGAAATTACCAAGAATTGATACAATTTTAGATTCGCTGGGAGTTACAAAATATTACACTAGTTTTGACTTAATAGCAGGATATTGGCAAATAGCTCTAGATCCAGAAACAAAGCATAAAGCAAGAGTAATCTTAGACGATGGAAGAACGTTCACATTTGAACGTATGCCTTTTGGCTTATCATTTAGTCCAAATTGTTTTAGTCGACTATTGAATTTGGTGTTAAAAGATAACGAACCAGAAAGAAAAAAGATACCATGACTTATTTAGATGATATAATTTTGTTTAGTGTAAACCTGGAAGACCACCTAGTTGGACATTCAAAAATACTGGAAAAATTTGAAAAAACAAGCTTAAAATTAAAACCAGAAAAGCTCAAAATAGCAGTACCAAAACTAGTTTTTCTTGGACATCTGATAAACCAAGGTACTATTTCGCCAAATCAGGAAAAATTTACGGTCATAGAAAATTTACAGCCACCAAAAGATCAAAAAAGCTGCAGATCAGTTTATGGTTTGTTAAGTTATTTCAGACGATATATTCAAAATTATGCAACAATAGCAGAACCTTTGACAAACCTTCTAAGTTCGAATGTCCAACGGACACAAAGCAAGCGCTGGATGAAATAAAAAGGTAATTATTACAGGCACCAATACTTAAACTACCAGATTTGTCACAAGACTTCTGTTTACAAACAGATGCGTCGGGGTAAGGAATTAGAGCCATATTATTAAATAGGAATTTGGAAGAGTAGAATCAATAGCCGAATACGCCATCAGGTCACTGACGGAGGCTGAAAGAAAATATTCGACGGTTGAAAGAGAATGCCTAGCAGTTGTAGTTTTTACAGAATATTTTCGACAATTTTTACTTTGAAAAAAATTTATTTTACGCGTAGACCAAAAATCATTAATTTGGCTAAATACGATGCAAAATACTTCAGCACGGCTGACACGGTCGATATTACGTCTGCAAGCATATTCATATACCCAATATATTTAAAGCGCCGTACAAACATTTTACCCGACAATTTGTCACGAAATCCTGATACGGAAGGAAATTTGATAACAACCATCCAGAACGAATTGGAAGGTGTAGAAATACTATCTAATGAAAATACTTCGAATCATCAAGATAAGGGTAATTTTTGTTTAGCGATAAAATCCTTTTTATCAAAAGGAACGGAACTGCCAGAGCACTTTAATCATTTTTTGAAGGACTCATATAATTTTGATCTGGATGATAGTAAAAATCTTTTGGTAAGATATTAGAGACCATCGCAAGAATATAGAAAAAATTACTTAAAAATTATTCCAGTAATTCCAAAACCACTGGAAGGGGAAATTTTACAGATGGCACACGCAACTATTGGCTGTCACATGGGAGAAGCGAAAACAATTGGGATGCTAAAAGGAAATTTTTATTTTCTAAAAATGTATTCAAAAGTAAAAGCTTTCATACAAAGCTGCCAAGAGTGTGCCAAACAAAAGTCGCCACCAAAGACCCAAAGTCGCCCCTTCAGGGGTAGGAGAATTAATGTCAATAGAATTTTGGGGTATAGGAGGAAGTTTACCAGTTTCCAGGAGTACTAACCGTAGTTGACCATTTCAACTCATATTTATACGCTTTTCCAATTAAAGACGAAAAGACAAAAACCATTACGAAGTTTTAGTCAACCGCAATGGGCCATGTTTTAGAGCCAAATTATTAGACAAAATTACGGAATATCTGGGGGTAAAACGAGGGTTTACCTCGTCTTATATGGCATCCGCTAATGGAAAAGTTGAACGCAAACATAGGGAATTAGCTTACAGGCTGGAGATACACGCAAGAGATGAAAATGAAAATTGGGATGAGCACTTACCATTCTTAGTCTTTGCAGTAAATACGGCTTTTTCACGTTCTTTAAAAGAAACGCCATTTATTTTACAACATCTAACCCTAGGGTCACATGTGTGAACCTAGGGTTAGATGTTGTAAAATAAATGGCGTTTCTTTTAAAGAACGTGAAAAAGCCGTATTTACTGCAAAGACTAAGAATGGTAAGTGCTCATCCCAATTTTCATTTTCATCTCTTGCGTGTATCTCCAGCCTGTAAGCTAATTCCCTATGTTTGCGTTCAACTTTTCCATTAGCGGATGCCATATAAGACGAGGTAAACCCTCGTTTTACCCCCAGATATTCCGTAATTTTTGTCTAATAATTTGGCTCTAAAACATGGCCCATTGCGGTTGACTAAAACTTCGTAATGGTTTTTGTCTTTTCGTCTTTAATTGGAAAAGCGTATAAATATGAGTTGAAATGGTCAACTACGGTTAGTACTCCTGGAAACTGGTAAACTTCCTCCTATACCCCAAAATTCTATTGACATTAATTCTCCTACCCCTGAAGGGGCGACTTTGGGTCTTTGGTGGCGACTTTTGTTTGGCACACTCTTGGCAGCTTTGTATGAAAGCTTTTACTTTTGAATACATTTTTAGAAAATAAAAATTTCCTTTTAGCATCCCAATTGTTTTCGCTTCTCCCATGTGACAGCCAATAGTTGCGTGTGCCATCTGTAAAATTTCCCCTTCCAGTGGTTTTGGAATTACTGGAATAATTTTTAAGTAATTTTTTCTATATTCTTGCGATGGTCTCTAATATCTTACCAAAAGATTTTTACTATCATCCAGATCAAAATTATATGAGTCCTTCAAAAAATGATTAAAGTGCTCTGGCAGTTCCGTTCCTTTTGATAAAAAGGATTTTATCGCTAAACAAAAATTACCCTTATCTTGATGATTCGAAGTATTTTCATTAGATAGTATTTCTACACCTTCCAATTCGTTCTGGATGGTTGTTATCAAATTTCCTTCCGTATCAGGATTTCGTGACAAATAGTCGGGTAAAATGTTTGTACGGCGCTTTAAATATATTGGGTATATGAATATGCTTGCAGACGTAATATCGACCGTGTCAGCCGTGCTGAAGTATTTTGCATCGTATGTAGCCAAATTAATGATTTTTGGTCTACGCGTAAAATAAATTTTTTTCCAAGTAAAAACTGTCGAAAATATTTGTAAAAACTACAACTGCTAGGCATTCTCTGTCAAGCGTTCAATGTTTTCTATCCGCCTCTGTCAGTAACCTGATGGCATATTGGGCTATTGATTCTACTCCTTCCAAATTTCTGTTTAATTATATGGCTCCAATTCCGTACCCCGACGCATCTGTTTGTAAACAGAAGTCTTGTGACAAATCTGGTAGTTTAAGTATTGGTGCCTGTAATAATTACCTTTTTATTTCATCCAGCGCTTGCTTTGTGTCCGTTGGACATTCGAACTTAGAAGGTTTGTCAAAGGTTCTGCTATTGTTGCATAATTTTGAATATATCGTCTGAAATAACTAAACAAACCACAAACTGATCTGCAGCTTTTTTGATCTTTAGGAGGCAGTAAATTTTCTATGACCGCAAATTTTTCCGGATTTCGCGAAATAGTACCTTGGTTTATCAGATGTCCAAGAAAAACTAGTTTTGGTACTACTATTTTGAGCTTTTCTGGTTTTAATTTTAAGCATGCTTTTTCAAATTTTTCCAGTATTTTTCTAAGTCCGACTAGGTGGTCTTCCAGGTTTACACTAAACAAAATTATATCATCTAAATAAGTCATGGTATCTTTTTTCTTTCTGGTTTGTCATCTTTTAACACCAAATTCATTAGTCGATTAAAACAATTTGTACGAAATGATAAGCCAAAAGGCATACGTTCAAATGTGAACGTTCTTCGATCGTCTAAGATTACTCTTGCTTTATGCTTTGTTTCTGGATCTAGAGCTATTTGCCAATATCCTGCTATTAAGTCAAAACTAGTGTAATATTTTGTACCTCCCAGCGAATCTAAAATCGTATCAATTCTTGGTAATTTCATGACGTCTTTTACAGTGACGGTATTTAGCGCTCTAAAATATATACATAATCTCCAGGTGTTATCTTTTATTCTGACTATTACTAGTGGAAAACACCAATCGCTAAC
Organism: Artemia sp. Qi Xiang Cuo; assembly: GCF_049724085.1. Taxonomy (NCBI): domain Eukaryota; kingdom Metazoa; phylum Arthropoda; class Branchiopoda; order Anostraca; family Artemiidae; genus Artemia; species Artemia sp. Qi Xiang Cuo. Next base: position 21,384,066 of record NC_142798.1, on the reverse strand, counting down.
ACTTTCTTTAATTATACCCTGTTGTTCCATTTCCTTTATTTGGCAGTCCAGCTATGGTTTTAAATGATAAGGTGTTTTATACGGTGACTTTTTAATTGGAGGGCCCTGTGTTGGTATTTTGTGCGTGACTAAGTGAATCAGTTTTCGTCATTCCGTACTTTTCTTGTAGTTGCGGTTTTGATGACGATATTTGTTCGTGGCTAGTAAAATTTAAGCTTAATTCTGGGCTGTTTAGAGATTTCATTCCTGAATTGGAAATCTTTTCCACTTAACCAAGTTCTATTCGGTTTACCTTTACTTTGTTATTACTTAGATTTGATAGTTTTAAGTATGTGATCCCATTTTCAATTTTAATAACTTGATTTTCCACAAAAATTGTGGGGTATTCTTTTAGGGTGTATCCTCCTATCATGGCATCCATTGTTTTAACCTTTCCTTCTTTTGTATTTAATGTCGTTAGAACTTGAGCTGTTGTTCCCCCTTGTACTGTGATTTTTCCGTATATTTTTAGGTTATATTTCGAATCGGCACTCTCTTTATCTGTTGCTATGCAAATTTGCCTATTAGTTTCATTTGCCTGGTTTATGGTTATTGTATCAGTTATGGGCTCCCATACGATCCCATATTTCCTGATAGCATCTACTCCTAGAATACAAGGAAATGGTAGCTGCTTACATATTATAACCGTTACTGTTATTTCTTTACCCCCTGTGCTAAATTTTAATGGACATTCCCCCAAAATTGTCAGCTTGTGCCCTGTTACTGATGTCAGGGTATTCTGGCATCTGCTTACGCAATTTTTGGCCCCTGGTAGGAAACCTCTTAAAAACTTCCTCTTGAATTTAGGATTTTGATGCACCCGTATGTAGTAAACATGGTAAATTTTGAAAACAATCAATTTGAAAACAACGCAAAATCGGTAAACTATTATTATATGTATTTGCATCACAACATTCTAAACTATATAGGGGTCTTTGTAAGGAAACAGCTCTGTTAACCCTTATAGGCTGGTTTCTTCGTTTAAATGCCTACTGTTTGACCAAAATTTTTTGGGTCATCCCATTTTTTTTCAACTTTGCTACATTGACCCTGGGTATTGTTAAACGTTTGCCTCCAAGGTCTAAATTCAGGAATATTATTAGGTGTTTGCCAAGTATTACTTGTTCCATGCCTTCCTAAATTTCTGCCCCCCTACCTTTTGAACTGGTGTATTGTCTTGTACGTCTGGCCTTCTTTGCGTATTCTATGCCAGCAATCTGCTGCATAGTGGTTTGGTTTGCTACAATAATAGCAATTAAATTTTTTCTTAAATTGTTTGTTGGTTTCCTGGTTATTTCTAAATATTCTTGATCTGTCATTGTTGGTTCCCCAACTATCTGTCTTTGGTGGAGGTGGGTGCTCATATTTTCTATAGTTATTAGCTGCTAATCTCTCAAGGTCGTGGAATCTGTCAGCTATTTCCCTAGACGGCGACCCCCGGTTTCCTTCGTGCCTTTTTGGTTCACGATTTTGCTCCTCAAAATTCACCCGCTTCTGTCCCCTTTCATATTTTATACTTTCTTGAGCTCCTGTGTTATTTATTGAAATCAGACCAATCTTTTTCAGAGCCTCGTCAATTATTACCTCTGTTTCTACTAGGATTATAGACTGCTCTAGATTTTCAGGTTTCCGTGATAATATTAGTCTTAATATCTTTTTTGGTAACCCTTGGGTAAAAGTATGTAATTGTACTTTCTGTACTGTCTCGTCATTTCTGCCTTTCTCTAACTGTAAGCATACAGATCTACAAATTTTTTCTGCATATTCCCTGATACTTGCTGAGGTATTGAATGTCACCACCTCTGTTCTTAGCCTCTCGGAGATGCTTGTCTCTATGAACTTTGTTTTAAAAGATTCAATTAGAGTACTGATATCCTTGGGCTCTTTTTCCTTAATTGCCTCAAAATGTTCTGGCTGCAACGCATTGCTCTTTGTTCAATGTTCTGGCTGCAAAATCTGGCTGCAACGCATTGCTCTTTGACCTTATCGTCAAACGATTCAGTTAGTTCGTCAAAAATTTTCAATTTTTCGATAAACTCATCTACATCTGAGATTCCCGCGTATTCGGGTATAATTTTTGCAATTTCAAGTACCGTTGATTGGGAAGTAATTTTTTCCTCTGGTAAAGCCATTTTTTTCAATCTACAATTTTTTCTAGTCCTCTCGGCCCAGTTTTTCCAACGGCCACCAGTTGTGGTAAGGTGGTTCTTATGGTATTTAGGTGAGGTTTTGGTTGATACCTTTATTATAGGGGAGATAAACTCTGGCCCTAAGGTATTTAAACTTTGGTAGCGTGCCTTAGGCTATGACCGCACTAATGAGGCGTACCAGCTGGGTATGTTCGAGAGACTAAAGGTAGATTGGTTAGAGGTTGGCTATAATACAATACTTTTATTCAGTTGACATGTACTGATACAAGGTTTGATGAAATATATATATATATATATTCTACTGGGACTGGTTTTCCCAAGTAGACCAAAAGTCTCAGAAAACTACAATAATATATAATAAGATACTTAGGCACTTACAATAATCCGACATTATTCCAAAGTATTTTTAATCAGACAACAAACGGGCAGGGGTTCACACTGCAAGTCAAGAGTGTCCCACCTCAGTCTAAAAAATCTGAGTATATATATGAAAAACCAACCGCGCCCATGCGGCTCATTGACGCAATTAGCCAGGAAATTGGCTAATGAGAAAGTTCCATCCTACATTACACATTCCAGGATGTATATCTTTATCTTATTAAAAAATGGTATTTCAAAACTTTGTGTTTGCGTCTTAATATATTTTTACTAAATTCCAAATTGACTTAATTAGAAAGCTTTACCACATTATTTTTTTGAAGATTATGGATGAGGGTGATATTTCACTAGCTTAGATTATAGTTTTGTGCCAATTTTTGCTTGTATGAAAGTGTCTTTGTCTTTGTTTTTGTGACCACCCTTTGGGCTTTTTTGTCAATAAATTCTATTCTATTCTATTATAATGGAAATAATGGATGGGGTAGTTGACTTTTGTTTTGGAAACCAGTTCAAATTTTGAATTTTGTTTATTTATGTATAACTTTCCACGAATTATTGAATACCTTTAAAATTTACGTTAATGTTTATGAAGAACCATAATTCATTGTGCCCTAAAAGTTGAAAGAATATTAGACTGCAAGAATGTATTGTAATTCAATAATCTGACTCTTTTCTTCATAAAGAGACTAAATTTCCTAGAATAGCTTTCAATTTAATTAAAATGCAAAATCAACCACAATTTTCTAAATGTTTTGTAGGCAACTCACTTCGATTTATGGTTCTCCCTGAAAAATTTTTTTAAGCTTTTTTATATGTAGACAATGATGTGCTTAGCGCAGGTACCGATATCCTGATTCTCTGTCTTCGATCGCGAGTGCTATGTGTGATTGGGGATTGTCCTTGAGAACGCCGGCCAAGTCGAGAATTCTTGGAATTGTATTTTTTGGCTATAATCTAATTCTTAGATAATGCACCAATTTGTAAATAAGTATAAAATCTTATGCCTGAGTTGAGATAATATTCACCATCTTACAAAATTCTGTGGATTTTGTGGTTTTCCTTGGATCTTTTCTGCAGATCCACAAAAACCCCACAGCGCTTAGATGGGTCCGTAAATGACCTTCCTCCACCAAGGAAAATTTTGAGAATTCATAAATGATCATTAGATGGGTCCATAAATGACCATTAGATGGGTCCATAAATGACCTTCCTCCCCCTACGAAAATTTTGAGAAGATAAGTAATTTGAGTGTTAAGATCTATCATCACATGGGTTGAGCTATCAGAACCTCTCCCCCCCCCCTCCAGACTCCCGCCGTCCATGAAAAATGTTTTACTCCCCGTGAACCTTTCATCAAAATTAAATATTTCGGAATGAAAATGTTCGAAATGAGCGTTAGCTTAGAAAGAAAGCGCCTATGTCAGTTTGCAAATTTACAAATTTTTGCAAATTTGGCCGAACTTATAATTATGTTTTTGAAAAAAAAACTTCTTCATGCAATCATCTGTCTAGTCCGTGTTCGAGTAAATTTGGGTAGTGAGAAGAGAACCGGTTTTTTCTCGTAGTTTAAAAAGAAAACATGCTGAAAAGGTTTTTCAAAACCACGGGATTTTGCAACAAAGCTACAGCAGCAGTTTAACCCAAACAGACAAGATCTTTGTATCATATTGTTCATTAGCTTTAGATCTTTCCAATCACCGAGCTAAATTATTATACTGCTTAGAATATTTCATACAGAATAATCTAAAAACAAAGATCTCGCAGAATCTGTTGTTAACAAATTTTAGGCGGGGTACCGTTGCAAGGTATTTTTACAAAGCCTCTGGCGTAGGCGGTAAATTAGGGTAGTGAGAACAAAACCTTTTTGTTCTTATAGTTTAGAAAGAAAAACATACTGAAACAGTCTTTCAAAACCATAGAATTTTGCGGCAAAGCTACAGCTGCAGTTTAACCCGAATAGACAAGCTATTTGTATCATATTGTTCATTAGCTTCAGCGATATCCAGTCACTTAGCCAGTTTTTTATATTGCTTAGCATTTTTCCTGGATAATAATCTAAATTTCCTTAAAAAAAGGGGGAATTGTTACTACTAGATGGCTTAGGCCTTGTGGAATCTTCTTGTAACGAATTTTAGGCGGAGCAGCCTTGAAGGTTGTTTTGCAAAGTCTCTGGTTGGGCAGAAACGAGCGGTAGTGAGAACAGAATCGATTTTGTCTTATAGTTTGAGAAAGAAAAAAAACATATTGCCCAACCTTTAAATGCAAAAATGGGATTTTCTTCTTGGTATCTTCGTATTATTTTTTATTATTCTACCGAAAGCTCATAATTTTCTAAGCGAATGAAATTTTTTTAGCGAACACTTTGATGTTAACTCCGTTCTACTTTTATGCTTAACTCCCAATGAGAGCTGGTTCTTCAATGTGAAAGGGGTCAAGTGGAAATTAGCAATTTTGTAGTTTGATTGATTGGTGATTTGTGAAGCTAGTCAAAATTGAGTAATGGCTCAGACAGTTGCCATAAACTATCGTGGCTAAATCTGCACATGTGTTATAAGATTTGAACAGACAGGCATCCATTCCAAAGAGTAATGTATTTAACGAAGTCGATCTTACCACAGTTGGAAACCGCAGCGCCATCTAATAAATTTTAAGCAAGTACATGTTTCTAAATTGTTTCTTCACAATAAACACCAAATAATTTGAGAAAAAGTATTTTCTATTTTTAAAGGCTGACAAATTTTCACCACCTCCAATCAAGATTGTTTTCTATATTTTTCAAATTATTCCATGGAGGCTATTTGCCTAAAATAATCTTCGTCAAGATCAAATTTTCCAACACAGTACCGTAAAAGTTTTTAAAACTTCTAAAAAACAAAGTAAGAATAGGTAACACAAAAATATGTAAATTTAGTTTTACATCTCTTTAATGTACATGTTATTTTATATTCAAATTAGATATTTTTTTGTAAATTACATATTTTTTTTGTAAGCATATTTTTTTCTAAAATGAATTTTTTTTGTTTAATTTTTGTATGTAATTTACATAATTTAAAATGCACATTATTTCTATATATTATGTAAATTATATGTAAATATAATTCATAAAATATAAATATGTAAATTAAATTTTGATTAACGTTTACTTAATGATAGATGAATGAATACAGCTCCACCAGGACCGTTTCCAGGATTTTTTCAGGGGGGATTTAACAAAAGAATTTTTTTCGGGGGGGGGGGGGTCAGAAATTTTTTTGAATAGTACATCAAAATGTGTATGTTCATTTTTGTTACGTTTTTACAATTCGGACAAAAGTTTTGAAGTAGGGGGACGGTTGAAATCCCCTACCCCCCTGGATATGGCCTTGAGTTCAGCTTACATTAGGTTGCAATGAGATTTTCAGGGACCATGCCTGCTCACACAGGGGATTTCTTTGTGAACTTTATCTGAACTAACACAAGAAAAAAAAGGCAGTTTGTTTTTTCATAAGCCCCCTCCCCGCCTTGGAGAAATATTTTTGAGTTTTCATATAACTGATTCGTTCTTGGACTTATGCCAAAGATGTAGTTCTTCTTCTTTTTTTCTTCTTTTTTAATTCCAATCTCCGTTTATTGAGAGAAAAGGATAAGAATCTAATCTCAGCAGTTAGTATGGGAAGTTTGGATCTCTGTCCGACCAAATGAACCCAAATGCACCCGAACATCAGTTAACGCAAGGGTGGCCGAACTTTTTCTTCAGAGGGCTATATTGTGGGCAAATTTTTTCTTCAAAAGGTCACATTGTAGACTTCATTGCCAACTGGGGCCACCTGTATTGCATATACTTTAATTTCAATTTAAAACAAACTTGACTTAAGGATCATAATAACCATACATTATTTGTTTAGCATTTAAACTGTATGACAAAAGTATAGCGTTTCTTACAACCCAAAATGAAACAGTTCCTAAGATGCTAATAAGATTTTACAATTTTTGCCTTCTGTCATAATAAATTTAAAGAAATTTGAATTGAAGTCTAAATTAAAGATAATTGACTTAAAGTCTGACTGCAAAGTATATTTTTCTTTGACGAGAGATATGTTATTATTTACACTTTTGGAAAATATTTTGAGCTGTACTACCAGCTTACTGTCTCTGAAATTCATGATTGGATTCAAATTGCAATCAGGCAGCAGTGACTTGTTTAGTTTCAAATACAAAAACCCTTGCTCACAAGTACATGTGGACCCAAATAGTGACAGAAGCTGGGCAACAGAGGTTTTTATATGTGGAGGTTTCACTCGTGGAAGCCGTATCTGGAGGGCTGAATGTCACCAATTGGTCGTAGTTTGGCCATCCCTCAATTAATGCATAAGGCTATTTGATAATGAATTCCAAGAAATCCATCAGTGAATCTCTGACTACTGCAGAACGTTTATCTTTTTGAAAATTGTGAATTACATATTTCTTTGAAACAAAATTAGTCTCTGCATAAACAGAACACTAACAAACATTTATCAACCTATATAAATTACATATGATCTATGCTGCTGACTTTTAAATCCTCTAGGGAATAATATCCGGTTAAAACGAATTAAAAAAAAAGCAAAAAAAAAACAGTATAATTTCCCAAAAAGACAATAAAAAAATAATAGAAAGCATTTTTTGCTAATAATAAAAGTCCGAATATTTTGGCTTCATGTCTGTAAGCCCTTATCAACAGGGTAAAAGGAAAAGAAATAGCCTAACATTAACGAAACATGTAAAGAAAAGGGAAACAAACACAAATGATATGCAAAAAACAAAATAAAAAAAAACTAAAAACCCACATCTTAATCACGTCAAGTAGAATTTATGAATTATTTGCGAATGATATCCGGTTGCACCAACGAGTACCCGCAACCATCTCATACAAATTCGTGAAAAAACAAACACATTATCTGGACCCGGTCTAATTGTCTTAAAAAACTCCACTAATCTCACTACGAAGTAAGGAGAAACTTTGCTTCATCTAACAAAGAGAGAACTGTTAGTTTTTAAGAATCACATTAAGCACTATTCCCATAAATCAGACCCAAACACGGAAAATGGGATCACAAGCTCAAGAGAATAAAATACTAAATTTATTCTGAAATTATTTTTGGCAATTGGGCCAGGGAAACATCGCACATCATAAGCACTTTTGAATCTTAATATAGCTTCATTTTGATACCACTTGCAGCTTGCTTACTGGTGTTAACGGAGCTATCCGCACGAAAGTAAAAATAAGACTAGAAGGTACAAAAGCTCATGGGCAAAGCCTCAGGCATTCCCCTGTAACATAGACATTAGAAATCCAAACACCAAAGAGGATTATAAATTGAAATCTAGTTGGCTTTGAACTTGACCTAGTTTTCGATATCAGTTAATTAAGAGCTTCTACTTGCCAAGTGACCTTGTTTGACTGGTTTGCTGGCGTGCTGACTACAAGCCTAAGGAATATTGCTAATTGAAGTTAAATTACAGCTGCATTTTTTTGGGAAAAGTGGGGGGTTTAATATTGCCCCCCTTGCGTTTAAGTCTTCGTTTTATGTTTTTCTAAGCTAGATTTTCTCCTGAGCAGCTATTATAGCAAAATTAATCAACAATGGCGGTAACCCAATCATCGTTTGAAAAAGCAATTAAGGACTTGAAGGAACGCCTGATTTCAATTTCTAATGATCAATCTTCGATCAAAACCTACCAGGCTGGAGTGTCTTCCGAGCTCGATACAGTCATGTCTGACATACAGTCACTCAGGCAAAGCTTAGCAGATAAAGATGCTCAAATAGTTGAACTACGATCTTCTATTGAAAGCCATCTAGCTGAGCGTGTGAAACTCGAAAAAAGGTTGCTTGATCTAGAAGTTAAAGATCGTCAGCTGAATTTAATTATTCCCGGCCTGCCAAAAGAGAAATCAGGCCAATCTCTTACCGAAAATATTGAGACTTTATTCAAAGAGAAATTAGAGATTGAAAAAGATATTCTTCTTAAAAAAGTGTACCGCATAAAGATTGTTAGCCCCATTGCAGTTAGGAACAACAAACAAGCTGGAGTATCGCCTGTTCTTATTTCTTGTGCGAATAATTTGCACTGGTAAATGTTATTGGGCAATGTAGGCAAAATTAAAGGAAGCAGTATGATAATATGTACTGATTGGCCTCCTTCGCTAAATATCTTACTTAATGAGCTTTTGGCCAAGGCACGTGATCTTAAAGCTCAGATAATACCCAAGTTCATGCGAGTGAAACAATCTGGGGCCAGACTATTGCTGCAAACTAGAAACGATATTGCTGGCCCATGGGTAACACATGACGAATGCTAATATTAGTTGTATATAAATCTATATAATGATTTGTCAGATTGATTATGTTTTTGTTTTTGTTTTTTATTATTCAGTATATAGTCTATGCTGCTTAGGAATGTGAAGATCGATAAGTAAAGTGTCCCACTGAAAAAAAAGTGTATTAATCTCGTTCTCTATGTTCTTCTTTATTTTTGTTTCCTTTCTTTTTGATCTTTTCGTTCCTATGTGCTTTCCTTTTTTCCGTATTTTTCACTTATTTCCAAATCCCTGCTCATCTATCTCTTAGTTTCTAGGCCTAAACTCATCAAAATTGGGTCAGTTTTCTTGTCGTATATCTTTTGTTGCAAAACTTTTACAAGAATACACTGCCGATGACTCTTTTCTGCTGCGTCACCCCGGCCCACCGGCAAGTAGAGAATACGGGTGATTTATTTTTTTTTATAATTTGAATTGTGGTGGCTGTGGTGGAATTCACAAGAGGTTGAGTGAGTTGGTGGAGAGACCCTTGAATTCATCACAGATTCTTTTATGCACTGATAGAGAGGATGAAAACACTTATGATTATTTTATTAATAATTTACTCATGAATAAATACCTTTCTGTAGGAATGATTATGAGTAAACCAACAAAGAAGTGTCTGAGAACAGCATTTCTAAATTGTTGTGGAATTATGAGTAGTTTAGAAAATATTTCACTATTGCTTCCCGACCATAAGATTGATGTTTTTGTTGCATGTGAAACATTTTTAAATGAGCAATCTTCTGAGCTAGCTCATATAAATGGGAATAAGTCGTTATTTAAAAATAGAATAGGTAGACACAGAGGAGGGTTGGCTTTTTTTGTAAATGATAGTATACCTGTAAGAGAAGTGAATGATTATGATTACCTTTATGAAGAAATGGCATTTGAATTTTTTGCTATGGAGCTAGATTTAAGTCCTTCGAAAGTATTATGTTGCGCCCTATATAGGCCGCCGAGTTCGGTAGCTAAACAATTTGTAGAGAAATTCCATGAACATAACTCGCTGACGACCCAAAGAAAATTTAACTTAATGGTATTGGGGGCCTTTAATATTGATATTAGTGTTGTACATGGGGATATGATTTAAAATGTTTTAAAAAGTGTTGCTATTGACTTTGCAACGATTTTAGTTTTCGCAGTTGTGCTTCCGACAATAAGGATCATAACAACAATTAAAGGATCATCAACGCCGTTAATTTACAATATTTTCACAAATTCAGAGACACTGGGCTGTAACGTTATAGTTGATGATACTTCTGACCATTTTACGATCCTGTGCGACCTTGAAATGGGTCCCTCCCCTAAACCCTCTTCATTGAGGTCAAGAAGACTGGACGCTGCTTCGATTGATAAACTGAAAAGTTTAATGTCCCAAGTCGATGGGTCTCCCTGCTTAGAATGTGACGACGTGGACAAAGCTACAGAATACTTCATCAATCAGTTTGAAATAGTACTTAATAAGGCATGTCCTTTATCAAGCAGGCAAGCTAGGCGTTATATTAAACCAAAGAAACCATGGATTACAGCTGCTGTTCTGTCCTCTATACATACCAAAAATAACCTCTTCAGGAAATTCATGGCAGACCCTACACATGAAAATCAGGCCAAATTTCGGCAGTAGAGAAATTGTCTGACAAAGTTACTGCGACAAGCGAAGCAGTCATACTATCTTCATGAATTACAAAATGCTGAAGGGTTCCCAAAAAAGTCTTGGTTGATTATTAATGAATGCTTTGGGAAAAAGAAAATGAAAAACCTTCCGGAAGAGATATTATCACCAAAAGACAAGAAAATTGTTAAAGGAAAGCGAAATGTTGTTGGTGTCCTAAATGAGCACTTCGCAAATATTGGTTACGTAACATCACTTGAGGCACCAACTCAAAGTTTACCCGATTCAGCATATTCTGCTTACATGCCGCCTCCATCGGATTGCTCTTTTTTCCTAACGCCGGTCTCAGCATATGAATTACTGCAAGTTATATACCAACTGAAGAATGGGTCGTCGGAAGGTACGGATGGCTCGTCGACAAGCCTATTAAAACGGATAATGCCTGATGTTAAATAATTTTTAGTTCATGTTATCAACTTATGTTTTTCAAGTGGATGTTTCCCAGCTTGCTTAAAGTCTGCACGTGTTTTAGCCCTGCAAAAGGGTGATGACGTGAAAGATCCAACAAACTACAGGCCAATCTCGATCCTATCTTCATTCGAAAAAGTAATTGAACGATGTCCTTACAACCGTATAGTGAAGTTTTTTGATAAAAGGAGATGTTTTAATGACCTTCAGTTTGGGTTTAGGAAGGGTCATAGCTCTGAACATGCGATTCTGACTCTCACACAGTTTATACACGACACTTTGGATAAAAAAGAAATTCCAGCTACTATATTTATAGATATAAAAAAAGCATTCGATACTATTTGTCATACAATTTTGCTTCGTAAACTGGAAAATTATGGTATACGTGGACCTGCAAATTCTCTGATTGACTCATATTTAACTGGGCGCCGTCAGTTTGTGGATGGTGGAAATGCTGCCTCTTCACTACTTGGTATCACTGGTCAAGTCGGCGTTCCTCAAGGGTCCATACTTGGACCTCTACTCTTTCTTATTTATGTTAACGACATCAACAGGGCGCTGGATGATCTCGGGCTAAATGTCCTATTCGCTGATGATACAGCCTGCACAGTGAGCGGTACTGATGAAAGATCGCTTAAGAAGAATTTGTTGGCAGCTTTCGAGAGGATAGAAACTTGGTTTAGTGCAAATAAATTATCTGTTAATATGCCAAAAACCAAGTTCATGATTTTCTCTCGTACTGACCAGTCATTACCTGAACTTAGTAGACTACCCATTGATGAATATACTTATTTGGAGCGTGTATCTACTATGAGATATTTAGGTGTGCTAGTTGATCAGAATATGAGTTGGAAAGAATACATTGCTAAATTGCGGATGAAGTTGGGAAGGAATGTTGGAATATTGCGGCATTTGAAATTTATTCTACCTTTTCATGCAATGAGATCGGTATATTTTGCCCTAGTCCATTTTTATCTGAGTTATTGCCCCTGATTTTTCTGAATACATTTAAAACCCATATAAAACCACTTCAAAGGCAGCAAAATAAAGCACTGCGTATTCTGAAAACTTTCATTCCCTCCCCAATATCCCTACCATCAAAATCGCCAAATAAAAGTATATTTTCTTTCCTTAATATATTACCAGTGGAATTATTATTATCTTTTCATGGATTGATGTTTTGTGTTAAGTATTCTGCTAAAATTCTACCGAAAATTTTCTATGCTATGGATCTATTTAACCAATGTGAGCACGATTATGGAACGAGGGGATCTTCTAAGTATGTTGAACCCCGAGCTTGCACTGAGAGATCGAGGTTCTCACTCAGGCACTGCATAACCAAACTTTGGAATGTGCATGGGTCGGGTCTCAATATTAGTCTTTCTGTTGGTACACTGCGGGGTCATTTAAAAAATCTTTTACTAACCCTTTGATCATTTTATTTAATTTCATTTATTTAATTTTTTTTAAATTCAGTTATGGTCTTCCCGCTGGCACATTCTATTGGTAGGGTTTCCCCACGGCTTCACTTCACTATTTTTGGTGTTTTGTTTTAGTTTGTTCTCCATTTGGCTGCTGGCTTGGGGTGATGCTTGGTAAGTCTTACATTTTTCTTTCTTTTTTTATCTATTTACAAAAGTGTGATTATGTACAAATGCAGTTATATATTATGTTTTTGTTGTTTTTATTTGTTATTGGTTGCCTGGTAATACGAGCTAGACTCTCAGCCAGGCATACCCATATTGTAGTTGTATTTAGATTATAAATAAAAGAACCTGAACCTGAACCTGAACAATTTGGTTGAAGGTACAGATACAGACTTTCCGTGAAAACAATACTGGTTGTGTCCTTATCACTTTTTAGCAATGAACTGAAATTGATGACACAGAAAGTAGATAAATTATAAAGAGCAGAACAAAGCTAATGTGTTTCTTCCACGGCACAAGTATTTATGCGTTCACAAATATAGCATAATTATAATTTGCGTATCCGACTTTCTCCTTAGAATTATATTCAAACTATGTTGTTTTTTTATTTGTTCTATTTACTGCCGGTAAATTAACGAGTAATGGACTTCTCATATTGATATGTAAGAGTTCAACTTATTGGTCAGCTGAAGATAATCAACCAATCAGTATCAATAATGCATATTTATGGACTTTATATAAAGCACAGTTTATAGAATTATCCAGTAAGTTTATCGCAGATCATTTCTGGTCTTCATTCTCGGTGCGAACAAAAAGTTCCTCCCACTTATTTCTGCATTAGCGGGTTAGTCTGTTTCCGTCAATCAATGAGAAATGGTTACAAAGTGCATTATTCGTAATAGCGGGTTTCCACTTATTTCCGATTATTTCTATTATAACTTTAAGTTTCGCGTCCAAGAGGGTTACAAAGTGCATTGTTCGTAATAGCGGGTTTCCACTTATTTCCGATTATTTCTATTATAACTGTAAGTCTCGCGTCCAAGAGAAATCTGACTTGTCTACCCGTGAAAATATCTAATGCCGCTTATGTTTATATCCGCAAAAACGTTCTCTGGAGCACTCGCACCTCGGTCCGGGTTTTTATAATGGGTGAGATAGGGAATGATCATACTGCTAATTCTATAAACTGTGATATAAAGCAATGTCATAGGACAAGCCAATATAAAACCACCATTAGATTCAGAACTAGATCGGTTATGTAACTTTTATTGTTCCAAGTGTTTTTAATCACAGAAATATTGAACTTACGGAGAAAAGCGATGTTTGGCTTGTTACATTTGCGGACTTGAGGCTCAATTTTAATTTTCTCACACCAAAGGATTTTCAGCGGTTCAAAAGATTAAAAATTGTTTTATATTTCCAAATTAAGCCTATCCCAGAGGTGTACGTAACATAGGGTCTTTAAGATTTGAAGCATGTTTGATGTTTCTGGTCGGTACATTATATTAAGCTGATCAGTCATAAATTACTTTCCATACATAAATCAAGTGTCTTATGTTGCTGAGTGAAACCACTATAATATTTATGAAAATAAGGGGGGCTTTTTGTTTCATTCCTCATCTACACACGAGCAATTCTGTGCAACTTTCATTACATTATGAATAAAATATAAACATTTTTACTTTTATAACTTTAATAAATAAATAATATTAACATTTTGTTACTAAACATCAGTATATGTATATTAAACTGAAAATGCACATTCATTTGTATATTTTTCAGTAAAGTATAAATGATGTTCTGGCCTTGGGATAGCATAGGGGTTTTGAGCCCTACTCATGTTAATTTCTGCTCGTTTTGAGTTTGACTCAGTTATTTATTGTAATTTCTGTTCGTTTTGGGTTTCATTTATTTATCGATGCTGATTTGTGGTAGTTTCACACTTGGTAGATTATTTTATTTTTGCTCATTTTTGATTTAATGGGGTTCTTCGCTTTTCTTTGAAAAGCTTATTTTGTGGAAAAGGTTTTTTTTTTAATTAATTTCTGTTCGTTTTATATTGACATAGTCTTTTCAGGGGAAAAGAAAATAATTCTTTAAATCTTTTAGTTTTTTTTTAAGACTTTATAGTTTGGCTTGTTATTTGTATGCTGGGGAAAAATTTTCAGCAATTTTTAACAACATACACCCTTTTACAAAATTAGGGCACAAATAATAGTGTTTAATCTAGTTTCACACCTCCTCTAGTTCACCTGAAATAGAAAACTTAAGACGATTCACAAAAAAATCTGTTTACTTTCTTTGATAGCTTGGATACCCTTACGCTATTTTGATATGGTAAAATTCTAAGAGCAGAAGTAGCCCCGAAAGTTTGAACATAATACCCTCAGTCTTTCTTGGGATACTGCTGAGATGCCTTATTGGGAATTAACATTAACACAGTACATTTTGATTTAATCTTAAGGCAACATTTAGTTTTAAAACATAATAGGCAACTGGGAGGATGGGCGTGGGAGGGGGACTAGTTGCCCTCCAATCATTTTTGACTATTAGCCCTTTCTATTTTCAATCGAATGAATCCTTTTCGAAGTTCCTAAGACCACTCCTTCGATAGGAAGTGCCCTGTTCTAAACACAAAAAAGAAAAAAAAATAATAATATATTGTTCCTACATCGATGTTTACTATAAAAATGTCAAGCCTTCCAATAACTTTCGACTATTAAAAAGGGCACTAGGCCTTTCAATTTCCAATCAAATGAGCCCTTTTTGAGTTTATACAACAACCCTTTCTATAAACACTATATATGCCCCAGGGGCACAAATTACAACCCTTGCCCTGAGCGCAATGAGGGGGTTGTCATCCTCAAAGACGTAATTTCAAGAACTTTCAACTACGTTAAACAAAATGGCTATCTAAAAATTTTGATTGGATGTGTTTGGGGAAATGGTGGGCGTGAGAGGGGCGTTAGTTGCTCTCCATTCACTTTCATCTATTAAAAAAGACACTAGCCCTTTTAATTTCCAATTGAATGAGTTCTTTTGAAGTTTGTACGACAACACTTTAAATAAAAACCTTATATGCCCCCAGGGCATAACTTACAACCCTTGCCCAGAGGGGTAGGGGGGAGGGTTGTCATTCTCAAAGACCTAATTTCCAGAACTTTAAACTACGTTGAAGAAAATTGCTGTCCCAAAATTTTGATTGGATGTGTTTGGGGAAATGGTAAGCGTGGGAGGAGGGTTAGTTGCCCTCCAATCACTTCCGACTATTGAAAAGGGCACTAGCCCTTTCAATTTCCAATCGAATGAGCCATTTTTGTAGTTTCTACTACAACGCTTTCTATAGAAACCTTATATGCCCAAGGGCGCAACTTACAACCCTTGACCTGAGGGCTGAGAGGCGCTTGTCATCCTCAAAGACATAAATTTCTGGACCTTTCAACTACGTTGAATAAATGGCTATCTCAAAATTTTGATTGGATGTGTTTGGGGAAAAGTGGGCGTGAGAGGGGGGTTACTTGCCATCCAATCACTTTCGACTATTAGAAAGGGCACTAGCCTTTTCAATTTCCAATCGAATGATTCCTTTTTGAAGTTTCTACGACAAGGCTTTCTATAAAAAAAAACTTATACACCCCAAGGGCATAACATACAACCCTTGCCCTGAGGGCTGTGGGGGAAGTATCACCCTCAAAAACATTATTTCCAGAATTTTTAACTACGTCGAACAAAATGGCTATCTCAAAATTTTTTATGGATGTGTTTGGGGAAATGGTGGGTGCGAGAGGGGTCTTAGTTATCCTCCAATCACTTTCTACTATTAAAAAGGGCACAAGCCCTTCTAATTTCCCATCGAATGAGCCCTTTTTGAAGTTTCTACGACATCAATGTCTATAATAATCTTATTTGCCCCCAGGGCATAACTTACAGCTTTTACCCCGAGGGCTCTGAAGGGGGTTGTCATTCTCAAAGACTGAAGTTATAGAACTTTCAACTACGTTGAAGAAAATTGCTATCTCAAAATTTTGATTCGATGTGTTTTGGGAAATGGTGGGCGTGAAAGGGGGGTTAGTTGCCCTTAAATCACTTTCGACTAAAAAGAAAGGGCACTAGCCCTTTGAATTTCCAATCGAATAAGCCCTTTTTAAAATTTCTACGACAAAACTTTCAATAAAAACCTTATATGTCCCCAGGGCATAGCTTACAGCCCTTCCCTGATGGCTGTGGGGGGAGTGTCATCCTAAAAGATATAATTTCCTGACCTTTCAACTATCAAGGAGGCACACTTGTGCCTCTATAAAGAGGCGACCCACCACAATGTTAAGCGATTTCAGGTCCTAGAGGTCGCAGAGAGACGGCGGTGATCGCATATTGTAGTCCAAGCTCAAACTAAGAAACTAGCAAAATTTCATCCTCCTCCGACTTTATCTTCATGGGGTAAACTGGGCCGGAAGTTTCGACCCTCCCACCACAGCCCCCCTTTAACGTTGTCCGATTGGGCTCAAATTTAGAGGTTAAGCTTTCCTAGAGCCCGGGAGCTTATCCTCGAAATTTCAGCTCAATCCAATCATTCTTTCCCTGTTTTCAAAAAACCAAATATAGCCACTTAAAATTCATCATCATCATTTCTTTTTTTTTCTTATCCACGCCTACAGGCCACAGTTGGCAACTGATCCGGGTGAATGAGGACTCATTCGAAGCAGAATTCGACCTGTTAGGGCCTTTTGATATTTTCAGACCGAAAAAATTATCCCCCGAATTTAGAGGATAAGCTTTCCTGGGGCCTGGGAGCTTATCCTCGAAATTTCAGCTCAATCTGATCACTCCTTCCCTGTTTTCCAAAAACCAAATATCAAGTTTTGTGGGAATTTGCTTTGCGAAAATAGATTCCATTTACTAAAAAACAATTACAATTGTGTGTCATTAGTCCAGCGGTTGATACCTTAGACTGTCAGGTGGAAAACCCGGGTTCGATTCACTGTCAGAGCAAATTTTTTATATACTGAATTTAAACTTTAAAAAAGAAAAAGTTTCTTTTTTAAATTATTTGAAAAAAACTACGTTTTCTAAAGATTTAAAGAAGCTGAGTTACAAGGTCGACCCTTAACACGTACAGGGATTAGGAGGCACAGTTGGGGGGCTGTTAAAGAGGCTGAGTCACAAGTTCGAACCTCAAAACGTACAGGGATTAGGAGGCACCCTGTACGACGTGATTTGAGTATTCAGGATTTAAAAGCCTTAACACAAGAATTTTCAAGATCGGAGGGTTTGGGGGGGCGGCAGCCCCCAACTTTAACTCCTGACACGATCAGCTAACAGTTAGTCAAGCAATAATAAGTAATAAACTGTACAAAAACGTGCAGAAATTATTTGAAAAAAACTACGTTTTCTAAAGAGTTAAAGAGGCTGAGTTACAAGGTCGAACCTTAAAACGTACAGGGATTAGGAGGCACAGTTGGGGGGCTGCCGCCCCCAAACCCCGCTTTCGCAGCCTTTAAATAAAAAAAAATGTTTTTTAAACTGAAAGTAAGGAGCGACATTAAATCTTAAAACGAACAGAAATTATTCCGTATATGAAAGAGGCTGTGCCCTCCTCAACGCCTCGCTCTTTACGCTAAAGTTTGACTCTGTCTCACAACTTTATTTTTTAAAACAATAAAAAACTTTAGCGAAAAGAGCGAGGCGTTGAGGAGGGCACAGTCTCTTTCATATACAGAATAATTTCTGTTCGTTTTAAGATTTAATGTCGCTCCTTACTTTCAGTTTAAAAAACTTTTTTTTTATTTAAAGGCTGCGAAAGCGAGAGTTTTGGGGCGGCAGCCCCCAACTGTGCCTCCTAATCCCTGTACGTTTTAAGGTTCGACCTTGTAACTCAGCCTCTTTAACTCTTTAGAAAACGTAGTTTTTTTCAAATAATTTTGAATAGAATGGCTATCTCAACATTTTGATTGGATGTGTTTGGATAAATGGTGGGCATGGAAGGGGTGTTAGCTGCCTTCTAATCACTTTCGACTATTAAAAAGGGCACTAGCCCTTTGAATTTCCAATCGAATGAGCCCTTTTTCAATTTTCTACGACAAAGCTTTCTATAAAAACCTTATATGCCCCCAGGGCATAACTTACAACACTTACCCTTAGGGCTGTGGGGGGAGTGTAATCCTCAAAGATATAATTTCCTGACCTTTCAACTACTTTGAATCGAATGGCTATCTCAACATTTTGATTGGATGTGTCGTGATAAATGGTGGGCGTGGAAGGGGTGTTAGTTGCCTTCCAATTACTTTCGACTATTAAAAAGGACACTAGCCATTTCAGTTTCCAATCAAATGAGCCCTTTTTGAAGTTTCTACGACAACACTTTCTGTAAAAAAAAACTTATATGCCTCCAGGAGATAACTTACAACCCATGCCCTGAGGGATGGGGGTTGTCACCCTCAAAGCCCTAATTTCCAGAACTTTCAACTACGTTGAACAAAATGGCTATCTCAAAATTTAGATTGGAAGTTTTTGGGGAAAAGATGGGCGTGAGAGGGGGGTTAGTTGCCCTCCAACCACTTTCGACTATTAAAGAGGGGACTAGCCCTTTTAATTTCCAATCAAACGAATCTTTTTTGAAGTTTCTACGACAACACTTTATATAAAACCTTATATGCCCCCAGGGGATAACTTACAACCCTTGCCCTGAGGGCTGTGGGGTAGTGTCCTCCTCGAAAACATAATTTCTATCAACTACGGAAATCAACTACGCTGAACAAAATGGCTATCAAAAAATTTGATTGGATATGCTTAGGGAAATGGTGGGTGTGGAAGGGGTGTTAGTTGCCTTCCAATCACTTTCGACTATTAAAAAGGGCACAAGCCACTCTAATTTCCAATCGAATGAGCCCTTTTCGAAGTTTCTACGACAACTCCTTCGATACGAAGTGCCCTGGTCTAAGACTAAGAACCAAAAATAAATAATACATTGTGCCAACATCGTTATTTACTTAGGCAGCGCTATTGCGCTGCCTATGAAAAAAAAAATCCTAGAAAACACCTGGTAAAGTAGGTACTTTTCAATAGTTCTATGAGGGTTTGGCAGAGCTACTTGAGATTGGAAGAAAGCAAACTATGGAGTCTTTCTTCTTCTTGTTCTTCTATTTCACAGCAAGACACCACGCACAAAACTATTCGCCTTCTTCTCTGAGTGTTTAGCTAATCGGGTTGTATGATAATGATAAGGCATATTTTGAAAATACGTCAATGCTGCGCTTTCTTTGGTCTGATAATAGATAAAACAAATTGTATTAGTTTATTTCTTATGTAAGAAGTAACCTCCAGAATCTACAAGGTAATTGTCATAATTTTTTTCTTGTTAAAACCGTTAATTTTTTGAGTGTCCATGAATCAATATAGGCCCTATTTGTCTTGAAATAACAAACCTTTGTGCTCTGAGCCATCTGGGGCCATGACTCAAAATTGGGTTTTAAAATTCTAGGCCCTTAGGCAAAACCCCAGTAATTAGAGGGAAGGTGCCCAATGGATATTCCTAAAAAAATTACATTCTATAGAATGTAAAAATAATATCCAACTACACTTAGTATCAAGATAAAATATCATGCTAGACAGATAATAACATTTTTAAGACTCTTACATCTTTACCTACGTAGCTGAACTTTTTACAGGTTTTATAATAAATAGAATATTTATCTAGTTGGATAATAACAGGGGTCAGTATTTTGGATATACATGCAACAAGATGGGTAAGACGATTGTCTAATCAGCTAGGGGTTTACTTCCAACATCCCAGGGAAGTATTTTATGTTAGGCACAATAAGAATATACAAATAGGTGGATAATAATTTCGCTTAGTCTTTCTGATATATATCCAAATAGGCAGATAAGAAGATTCTCTAAGCAATTTATGGATAATATCCAACTAGCCTGATAATTCATTTCTCTTAGGCACAGCATGAACATCTAACTAGATGGATAATACCAAGTCTTAACCCTCCTGATATATATCCAACTAGGAGGATAAGTAAATTCCATTAGGCTATGCAGTTTTGGGATAATATCCAACTAGCCAGATAAGTTGTTTCTCTTAGACACAGCAAGAATATCTAACTAAGTGGATAATGCTGAGTCTTAGATCTTCTGATATATATTTAACTAGGCAGGAGATTACTTAACTAGCCTACCTAGTTTGATTAATATCAGAAGGGCTAGGATAAAGTATTATCCACGAAGTTAGATGTTCATTCTATGTCTAAGAGAAAAAATTGTCTAACTAGTTGGATATAATCACTAGTTTGTATGAAGAATTTACGTATCTGTTTAGTTGGATATTTATATATCGGAATCAATAAGTAAAAATTTGGTACATCTAATTAGAGATGCTAACTTGTATCTAGCTCTCTATTGCAT
This sequence comes from Artemia sp. Qi Xiang Cuo, assembly GCF_049724085.1. Lineage (NCBI taxonomy): Eukaryota > Metazoa > Arthropoda > Branchiopoda > Anostraca > Artemiidae > Artemia > Artemia sp. Qi Xiang Cuo. The sequence goes on along the minus strand of NC_142798.1, from coordinate 21,363,267 downwards.
TTGACTGTCAAGATAAAACTATTTTTCTTTAGAATTTTAATTATTTTACAAGTTGGATAATTTCTTATTTGCTTAAAAGGATTTTTCAGATAGCTAACTAGTTGGATAATTTTGGCAATAACTAAGTATGGTTGGATATTATTTTTACATTCTATAGAATAGAAATTTTTAGATATTATCCATTGGGTATACTCCCGTAATTAGACAATAGGGTATTTCTATTAAACAGTAGGGTATTTCTGATCTAAAGATGGATGCTGGGTTTCTAGTCTAGGAGATTGTGTTGAAAGTCTTAGATAGGCTAGGCCTAGGCTAGTTAGGTTTGATGATAGGCTAGGCTAGTTTGGATAGCCTTGACTTGTTGGGTTTTTCTGGATGTGCTAAAATCTTGGAAAAGTTCTGCTTTGGCAAAGCTAGGCTAATTAACATTAGAATCTCCATTGATTTCCCTTCCAAAATATGAAATTGCTGCCATCATAATTGTGTCCCAGCCCCCCCCCCCTTATTAAGGCAATGTATAGCTTTGGGTAAATATTTACCAAATCATATTATTGAGTAACAACTAAAGTGATTATACCATTCAATGCATTTTGGTCAATATATACCAAATCATATTATTAAGTTAGGACTAATGTGAATACACCATTTGATGCCTTTTTTTATGCTGATTACAAATATAATAAGTATTTCTATCGCAAATGAATTTCAGCCCCCCCACCCTATATATGCCAATTCAGGGTTAGGTTAGGTATAGCCTATATAAGGGGGGGGGGCGGGGCTGTAATTAATTTACGATAGAAATGATTAGGCCTATTATATTCTTAATCAGCATAAAAAAAGGCATCAAATGGTGTATTCACTTTATTTGAAACTCAATAATATGATTTGGTATATATTGACCTGCCTTTTTATGCTGATTAAATTATAATAATCATTTCTATTGGAAATGAATTTTAGCCCCCCCCCCCCTTATATATGCCAATTCAGGGTATATATTTCTACATTAGGGGGGGCAAATTTTATTTCTGATGTAAATGGGAGGTAAGTTTAAACTGTACCCCCACCCCCCCTAATGTAGAAATATATACCCTGAATTGGCATATATAGGTGGGGGGGGGGGGCTAAAATTCATTTCCAATAGAAATGATTATTATATTTGTAATCAGCATAAAAAAAGGCATCAAATGGTACATTCACTTTAGTTGTTACTCAATAATATGACTTGGTAAATATTTACCTAGCTTTGATTATATACAAGAGTTTTTCAGGTATAAGCATAAAATTAGGGCTATTGAGAAGGAAACAATTAAAAAAGCAAATCTACAGAAAAGTTACAGTTGGCAAATTGTGAAAACAATTCTACTATTCTTTATCCCCCTAATGTGCACATTTATTGTCTAACTTATATTTTCCATTTATTTTTCTGTTTCTTGATTTTGTCAGTATTGATCATGGGTGCCCATAAAGCTCCAACCCCCCCCCCCCCCCCTCCCCCTGCTGTCTGAATGATGCTGCCATGTATTTTTATATTTTTGTTTTGAGATTCCTATTATACAACTAGACTCCAGCAACATACCAATAAGGGAAGGTTGGTGGCAGCAGGGGCAAAAGTAGCAGTAGTGGCCACCGGCATAATCATTGTTGACTAAACTTTTGTTTTGATCAGTCTTTCTCAAATACCAGCTTTAATTTAAATCAGATTTGGGCCTATTCACAAGTTTGAAACTTCACAAGTTGATGGCTGGACACTGGTGTTCTTCATTATTCATCAAGAGAAGTAGAAATCTGGTAGAAACAAAATGTCTGTGGCATTTAAGAACCCTTGCATAATAGTTGAAATATCTAACAGCTATGTATTCCTTACTGAATAAATTGTCAAAATTAGTAGTTTTTTTTTTCATTGAACAACCATCACCATCAAGAAGAACTGTAATCTTTTACATCACAGCTGGGTTGGTAGGAAAATCTTTCCCCTTGGCTTTCATACCATCAAACATCCATAAGGGATTTGTAAGGTATATCTCCTTACAATCCAGATTGTTTTGATAATGAACTTCTGTGCTCTTAAATAAAGACCAACCAAATGTTTTTTAGCCCATGAAGATGGTGGCCAATTGCCAAGCTCATCAGAGGTTCTAACTCCAACTCCACTCCAATCCCCATCCTCTTACCTAATGTTTTCAGAAAGCCCTGTGATGTTGCAGCCACTGTGAACTAGGATAGTCACACCTGAACAAGTACAACCATATCCCAGCACCACCAAGAAAATTAAAATGCTTTAAGGAAGAAAGGAGGGCAGAACAAAAATTCTCACTGATATATCAGTGAAAGTCAAGATTGAAGCCGCCTTTGCTAGAAGGAAGTTAAACAAGGGATGGATTAGAAATAATTGAAGCAAGAAAAACAAAGAAGCAGGCTATGAAGAGATTTGGTGAGAAGACAGTACTGAGGGTGAAAATGAAACTGAAAAGGTTCAGACAGTTACTGTTGATGACAGCTCAGACAGTTCTCTTGGGTAAGATAGTGAAAGGGAACGTGAACTTAGTTTTGATTTGGGTTATAGTTGGCAACTTTGTAAAAGTCATCCATGAGGGCCATTATGGAGAAGGTAAAACCTACTGCAGATGTCAGCATGACAACTATGAATGGTAGGAGAGGTAACGCGTGAAAGTGGCTGGAACAGTCAGATCATATCTACTACATGAAAGAGGATTTAGGGTAAAAACCCCAATACCTGTACAGTGTGTGGTCATTGACAAATGTTTTGACTAAAATACATCTACCCTAAACAAGGACAGCAGGTTCTTAATCTTGGACCTGATACAGATATTTAGGATTGGCTGTCTACAATCTTATATAGCCGAACCTATTTAAATATGGTTACTCTTTTTCACAACACATGTCAGTGATTGAATCTGTCCATGATTGAGATACATCAATTTTAAGATCCTTTGTTCAAGATTGGGCAGAAGCCTATTGTCCAAGATTAGACTCAAGCTAAAAATTTGCAATTACAATTACGTCTGGATAATGACCTTTATGTTATAGATTGAAAGGTCTTTGTAGCTGTCAAGGTTGTTTGCAGTATTTTGTAGAGGTATCTTATCTCCCCTAGATTGGTGATAATTAGAAATTATATTAAAAACAGGTTTTCAACTGTAACTAAGGGACATTAAAACTTTAAACAAACATACATTATTCCATATAAATAAAAAAAAAGTTGGGCAGCATTGTTTCTAAATTAAATTTTAATCAGAAACAAACAAAAATTAATTTAAAAAAAAACAAAGTTTTTCCATGGGAAGTAACAAGCAAAGTTGAAACTTAAAAGGGACAGAAATTATTACCTCACAGCCTATTTAATATATATCAATAAAATTGGTACAAATAAACCAACTCTTTTTCACAACACATGTCAGTGATTGAATCTGTCCATGATTGAGATACATCAATTTTAAGATCCTTTGTTCAAGATTGGGCAGAAGCCTATTGTCCAAGATTAGACTCAAGCTTTAGGATTTCCCTATGCTTTTAGGATTATAAAAACTAGCACTTTCCCATAAAGAAAGAAAAACGAGCAAAAATGGGGTTTTTTATAGGCCAAATGAAAGTACTAAAAAAAAAAACCCAACAAAGCAAACATTTTGAGAGGACAAACGCCTCTCTTCTTCAGCACAAAACAAAATAATGTATCCAAAAACAAACACAGAAAGTCAATATGAAAAGAACCAAAAAAACAAAAAATTAAAAGATGAATAAAATTCAATAAAAGCCAAAAATTAAAAGAATTAAAACCAAATACCTAACAACCATAAAAGCGAGTCATTTGCCAATATCTGCAATTTGCACAAAATCCAAAAAATTATGAAATGCCATCAATGGATACTAGCAAACAACTGAGAGAGAAAAGAAAACAATTCATTCACTCAAAAAACAAAACGAACCAGCAATTAAAAAACACAAAATAATATAGGAGTTTTGGTACAGTAAAATGCAAACCAATTAAGGAGACTTTACAGAATAAAAATATTATCAATCCCTTTCAAGATAAAGCAACAATCCATTTTAAAATTGTTGTTTTATTTTTTTATGTTTAATCTGGTATCACTTCTGCACAATGGCTCAGTTCAATTGACTGGCTTTTGTTTTTGTTCTGAAAAGGACATGTCATGATTTCTTTGTACACAAGTTTGAAGAAAAGCCATCTTGATAGTATTAGGACTGTATATTAGCTTTAGAATTTATATCATAGATTGAAATTCACTGTTGTATGGAGATAAATAATCGGATTTCCAGAGTTCATATAATGTCTTATTTGATCTTCATTTCAAGTAATAGTAAAGCAATCCAGTATTTCTGTATGCTGTTCAATTACTTTGCAGTTATTGAAAAAAATTTAATTTTACATTTATATTTTTAAGGTAATTTTAATTGTATACTAAAAGTTACTAATGTCACAACTGGTGTAAGACTATGAAAAACTTATAGATTATTTTGTTTTTTTGTCAGGCTACATGCTCACTGTTGACTCCTAAATCAATATTCTTGTTTTTTATACTTGACTTTTGTGTTTTCAGTAAAGTGCTAGCTTTTCATAATCCTAAAAGCATAGGGAAACATAATTAGTAGGTTTATTTGTACCAGTTTTATTGATATCTATTAGATAGGCTGTGAAGTAGTAAGTTTTTCTGTTTTAAGTTTCAACTTTGCTCTTTACTTCTCTTGGAAAACTTTGTTTTTTAAAATTAATCTTTGTTACAACTAGGCCTCTACTATTAACGGTTGTGCATTTAAAATAGTTACCATTGGATACGGGTGAAATATTCAAACTAATGAAATACTTATTAAGAAAATTTAGACAGATATAGTAGCGAAAAATTGGTTATCCTGAAGGTACCGGTATAATAGATATAACTATTGAGATGGTGTCAATGTGAAAAGAACCATGTGAAAAGTCAATGTGAAAAGAATAAAAAAAACAAAAATTTAAAAGATGAATAAAATTCAATAAAAGCCAAAAATTAAAAGAATTAAAACCAAATACCTAACAACCATAAAAGCGAGTTATTTGCCAATATCCGTGATTTGCACAAAATGCCAAAAAATTATGAACTGCCATCGACGGATACTAGCAAACAACTGAGAGAGAAAAGAAAACAATTCATTCACTCAAAAAACAAAACAAACCAGCAATTAAATAAGTTGGAAAACTATGTCATCTGGCTTTGGATTTTAATTATTGCATTTCTTGCAGACACCCTTTGAGACCTAAGGGGTTGTTCATGTGTTTGATTATATGACTGGGAAAGTGGTTCAAGGTTTATTTCAGGGATTACTAAAGTATTGGCTTCTCTTTTATGTGATGTCAGGCCAATGTGGTTTAAGAGATTATCTACTAGCACTTTACTGAAAACACAAAATAATATAGGAGTTTTGGTACAGTAAAAAGCAAACCAATTAAGGAGACTTTACAGAATAAAAATATTATCAATTCCTTTTAGGATCAATCCCTTTCAAGATAAAGCAACAATCCATTTTAAAATTGTTGTTTTATTTTTTTATGTTTAATCTGGTATCACTTCTGCACAATGGCTCAGTTCAATTGACTGGCTTTTGTTTTTGTTCTGAAAAGGACATGTCATGATTTCTTTGTACACAAGTTTGAAGAAAAGCCATCTTGATAGTATTAGGACTGTATATTAGCTTTAGAATTTATATCATAGATTGAAATTCACTGTTGTATAGAGAGAAATAATCAGATTTCCAGAGTTCATATAATGTCTTATTTGATCTTCATTTCAAGTAATAGTAAATCAATCCAGTATTTCTGTATGCTGTTCAATTACTTTGCAGTTATTGAAAAAAATTTAATTTTACGTTTATGTTTTTAAGATAATTTTATTTATATTCTGAAAGTTGCTTATGCCACAACTGGCATAATACTAGAAAAAGCTTATAAAATTTGTCTATTGTTGTCAGCTTTCATATTCACTTCTAACTCGCATATCAATATTCCTGTGGTGTATACTTGACTTATGTGTTTTCAGTAAAGCGCTAGCTTTTCATAATCCTAAAAGCATAGGGATACATAATTATTTGGTTTATTTGTACTAATTTTATTGATATATATTAGATAGGCTGTGAAGTAGTAAGTTTTTCTGTTTTAAGTTTCAACTTTGCTCTTTACTTCTCTTGGAAAACTTTGTTTTTTAAAATTTATCTCTGTTACAATTAGGTCTCTACTATTAACTGTCTGTGCAATTAAAATAGTTACCATTGTGTATGGGTGAAATATTCAAACTATTGAAATACTTATTAAGAAAATTTAGACAGATTTAGTAGAGAAAAAATAATTATCCAGGTGGTACCGGTATAATAGATATAACTATTGAGATGGTGATTAGGGAGACCTGCATTTGTAGTTTCCTTCCCATTCATTTCTGTTGATGTCTGAAATAGGTCCCTAACCTGTAATTAGAGACCTCCTAGTCTGCTCCTAGCAGACTCCATTAATTGTCCTCAATGTTAAATTCATAATTTAACAGTAAGGCACATGAGAATTTTTATAACCTACTGTTTCAAGTGAAGCTGTTATGTCACAGAATCAAAACCTCAGTAATTATAAACACCTGCCTATTGCAAGGAATCAAGTAATATTGATTCTTTGCTATACCAGGGGATGGGTGCCCGAAGGCTGAATTTTAGGGGGGGGGGGCTTACCGGGTCTAATTGACACTTCCATTGCTGTATAATTGAAATCTCAAGTCAAAATATCACAGACAGCGTGATAGCACTGCCTAAGTAAAGAGCAACGTGGGCACAATATTTTTTTTTTTAGACCAGGGCACTTCTTATAGAAAGAAATGTCATAGGAACTCCAAATGAGCTCATGGAGGGCAACCAGCTCCCCCTCCCCCACGTCAATCACTTCCCCAAACCCATCCAATCAAAATTTTGTGATGCCATTTTGTTCAGTGCAGTTTAAAGGTTCAGAAATTATGACTTTGAGAATGACAGCCCCCCCTCCACAACCCTCAGAGCAAGGGTTGTAAGTTGTGCCCTGTGGGGATATAAAGTTTTTTTTTATAGAAAGGTTGGTTGTATAAACTTCAAAGGGGACTCATTTGATTGGCAATCAGAAGTTCTACTGGCGTTTTTAACAGTCAAAAGTGATTAGAGGTCATCCAGCCCCCCCCCCCCTCCCCGTACACCAATCATTTCCCCAAACACATTCAATCATAATGTTTTAGATAGCCCCTTTGTTCATTGTAGTTGAAAGATTCAGAAATTATGTCTTTGAGGATAACTCCCCCCCCCATATAGCCCTCAGGTCAAGGGTTGTAAGTTATGCCCTGGGGGCATATAAGGTTTTTGTAGAAAGGGTGGTTGTATAAACTTCAAAGAGGGCTCATTGGATTAGTAATCAGAAGTTATAGTGCTCCTTTTTAGAGTCAAAGTGATCAGAAGGCAAATAGTCCCCCCCCCCACACACACGTCATATTTTCCCAAAACTCATCTGATAGAAATTTTGAGATGACCATTTGTTGTTGTAGAAACTTTGAAAAGGGCTCAGTCGGTTGGTAACTGAAAGAGTGCCTTCTTTAATTATCAAGAGTGATTGGAGGGCAACCCCCCCCCCCACGTCCATCATTTCCCCAAACACTTCCAGTCAAAATTTTGAGATAGTTATTTTGTTTGACATAGTTTAAAAGTCCAGAAATTATGTCTTTGAGGATGAGAACCCCCTCACAGTCCTCAGGGCAAGGGTTATAAGGTATATCCCAAGGGCATTTAAGGTTTTTATGGAAACTGTGGTTGTGTAAACTTTAGAGAGGGCTCATTGGATTGGAAATCGGAAGTTGAAGAGCCATTTAACAGTCAAATTTTTTGGAGGGCAGCTATACCCCCCCCCCCCCTTCACGTCATATTTCCCCCAATGCACCCAAAGTATGTGGATAAGGGTTTTAAGTTATGCCCCAGGGGGATGTAAGGTTTTTATGAAGAGGTGGTCCTGTGAACTTCAGAGGAGGCTCATTTGATTGGAAATGCATAGTTCTAGTTCCATTTTAAGAGTCAGGCGTGATGGAGAGAAAATAGCCCCCCCCCCCTCTCCCTGATATCCTCTTTTCCCCAAACACATTCGATTGAAATTGTGAGACAGTCATTTTGTAACCAATAGATAAAAGGGAATGTAGCAATGTCTCTAATAAGCATATACAAGAAACATATAGGCAGACCTTGAACTAAACAGAATAAAGCTGTGAGCAGGAGAACTTTCAAAAAGGTGACAAAGCAATATCTCAAGAACAACTTATATTATTAAGTTAGATCTTAAAAAGTAAATTGTGGGGGATTTTGAACTAGCTAGAAGGCACTATGTGTATACTTTTAGTGCTACAACTACAGTTACTGTAACTAATGATGCTAAGAGTATTAAGGTGAAACTTCTTGGTAGTGTTTAGGTGGCATTCCAATTAAACAGAAAAACTGTATACATGCAGGTTTTCAAAAAGGCATATAATATCATAGGCAGCACCACTCTATTATAGCTAGAAATATCATTGAAACATTTAAAGAAGCTAATTCGATTCAAAATTAAACGTTCTGGGGTCCTTTCTAAGAGTAAAAAGAGATTGGAGGGCAATCAGCCTGTCTGTCAAGCCAATTTTTTTCCCAAACACATCTAGTCAAAATTTTGAGACAACTATATTGTTCAGCATAGCTTAATGGTCCAGCAACTATGTCTTTAGGGATATTGGGCATGTCAAACCCCCACGATTATGCCAAACTATGGATTCTTGTAGAAAAAAACCAAAAAGATATTATTTTTTTTCATGAAAATGACTTTGTTAATAAAAAACGAAAAAAAGACTTTTTCCACAAAACTAGCTTTTCAAAGAAAAGTAAAGAACTCCATTAAGCAAAAAATGGGCAGAAATGAAGTCAAGTAATCATCCAAGCGCAAGACTACCACAAATGTCTGTCAATAAATAAATGAACAGAAATTAGAATAAATAGCCGAGTCAAACTCAAAACAATCAAAAATTAACATGTACGGCTGATTAACCCCCATGCCTTCTCAAGACGAGAACACAATTTGCACTTTGCTGAAAACAAAATATGTTTAAATGTTTTCACTTTTTTACTTAAATAAGTAAAAAACTTTTTCTACCCATTTTATATTTTAAGGAATTGGTTTTAAGAATTGTTCTTGAGAAGGTATGGGGGTTGTCAGTCCTAGTAATGCTAATTTTTGCTCGTTTTGAGTTTGACTTGCCTATTTATTATAATTTCTGTTTGTTTTGAGTTTCATTTAATTGTTGACAGTGATTTGTGGTAGTTTTACGCTTAGAAGATTATTTGACTTTATTTCTGCCCATTTTTGGCTTAATAGAGGTCTTTACTTTCCTTTGAAAACTTATCCTGTGGAATATTTTTTAAATTAATACAATTATGTGACACGGTCATTTAGCCAGGGGCAGGGGGCGCCAGAACGCCCCCTGCCCCTGGCACGGCGTGACCCGTGACCCTGACACGGTCATTTAGCCACGGCAGCAGCAGAACGCTGCTGCCGTGGCCGTCAGCAGCGCACCCGCGGCTTTACGACACTTTGGCAGCAGTTGACCGGGCCTCTCGTTGGTGGTTTTCGATGCATCTGCTGGCGCAGGGCCAAGTTTGATATTCAATATTGGAAGTGCAGATTAGACCAGGTAAGCCCCCCCCCTCCCTAAAGTTCAGCTTATGAGTGCCCATGATATTGATTCAGTTTATGGGTACACAGGTTGAAACAAGAGTGACACATGTGGAATAGCCTACATAGTTTATGCTATATATTTGCACATTAGGGGAGCACAGGTTAGGGGTAAAATATAGCAGAATCATTTTAAAATTATGTTAGCCACAATTTTTCAGCATATTATAAAATAAGAATTGTTTTTGCAACATGTTTCCTTCTCAATAGCCCCAATCCAGTAAATATAGAACAGTTGAAATTACTTACTGAGGAATAAGGTGAGCAGGGTCTACCACTTAGTACCTTTTTTATGCTCTTTATGAATATAATAATTGCTTTACTCACGAATTCAATTTTAAGCCCTTTACAGATCCTTAAAGATAATACCTTTTTCTCTTATTTCAGATACTGCTTATATGCTTCTCTCTTGTTTAAACCAGTTTACCAATAAATAAATTGGGTTAACTGTGACAAAATTGAGCACCAGAAAACACATGGGAAATATATAATTTGGGGGTACTTACATATTATAATGACCACACTCAAGAAGTGAAATAAGGTTAATCATAATGAATATACCAAAATATGATGAAAATATAATACTTTCATAACAAAATTATGGAAACTACAGCAGAGAATTATGGAAAGCAGGCTGTTCAGAACACATTACATTAAATGCCTAACCTAGCCAAATCTATTTATTAGGCCTAAATATAAAAATATACCAGCATAGTAGTTTATATCACTCAGGCTAAGCTAATTATCTCTGAGTGCACACAGAGAAACTGGTTTGACAACAGATTAAGAACAACATTGTGGTTGCTATAATACACAAGTACCAATTTGGGCTATATATTTGCACATGAGGGGTTGGGGGTAAAGTATAGCAGAGCTGTAGTTGGGATGTATAAGCTACAATTATTCTACATATGATTAAGTAAGAATTGTTGTTTCTAACTTTTTTATATAGCTAAAATTGAGAGAAAAAGGAATCATGTTTGAAGGACAATAATGGGCTTAAAATTTAAGTTTCAAGTAAAGCAATTATTATGTTATTATGTTTGGAAAGATCATAAAAAGAGGGATTTAGTGTTATGTTCACCTTATTCATAGGTCAATAATTTAAAACGCTCCATATTTACCCCCAACCCTAGACTTATACCATTTGTAAGTTTTGTGAGTTTGCTATTAAGATATTTATGTTTAGTTCTCATAAACATTTGGTTCAAAATGCCAAATAAAAAAAAACAACAAAAAAACAGAAAAAGAAGAATCAGCAAACTTGTGTATATAGCCTAGAGCTAGGCCTGTATTTGGCCCTATCAGGGTAGGGGGCATGGATACAACTTATGCAGCAGCATTTATTATAGGCTTGCCTATTTAAGTATAGGGTAGCCTACCAGTATATAATTACCACTATTCTGAAGGAAACATCTAAATAAAAATAATGCCAATATATTCATTATTTTATGCTTATTTTGGAGTTCCTCAGGGCAGCATATTGGGTCCTACACTATTCAACTTCTTTATTTATGTGGCTCCATCTACTATCAGCAGTAAACTAATGTTCTATGCTGACAGCTCAAAGCTTCTTGGTCCAGCCTTGTCATGTAAAGATCATACCCTTCTACAAAATAATCTTCAACTGCTTGGTTAATGGAATGAGGCTTAGCTTCTTAAATGTCATTCACTCCACCCAAAAAAATCCCTGTCACTCTTACTTTCTCCCAGGCCACCCAGTCTCTTCTGTAAATGATCAGAAAGGTCTTAGGAGTTATTATTGACAATGAATTAAAATTCGGTACCCATGCTATGAAGTCTGCTGCTGGTGCTAGTTCTACTCTGGGACTGATCAAACATACCCTTTCCACTTGCTCTGCTAAAGTCATCAGTTTTCTGTACAAAGGACTAGTTCAACCCAAGCTTGAAGTTGGAATGTTGCTAGCCTCTTCATTTTTCAGAAAATACATAAAAGTTTTGGAAGACATGCAGAGGTGTGCCACCAAAATGATGTCCAGGATGTGGCAACTTTCTTGCCCTGTAAGAATAGCTAAACTGAAACTATACAAGAGAAAAAGAGATGATGCCATTCTAACCTACAAGCTAATGAAGGCCTACGTGCTTCCAGCATTATTTCCTGTTGTTGGTCCTAATTCAAGAACCAGATGTTATTGGCTAAAACTTACAAAGAGTCTACCTTAACTAGAGTCCGCACTCAATTCTTTTCCTTGGGAATTTTCGACAATTGAAACAAACTCTCTTGAAGGTCCAGTTACTGCTGATTCTGTTGATATTTCTAATTGAAGGCTGGATGCTGAGCGGTTCTCTAGGGAGTGGAAACAACTGGGAAGCTACTGATCATCTAACTGCACCCGGTCAATAAACAACAAGGAAAACAGTTTCAATAATCAACTCTGGAGCTTCGCAAGGAGATATCCTTAGATTGCTTCAAGCTGCAATTTAAGGTAATATAAATTTCAATATATTCTAGTAGACTAGTTGCTGTCTAGTCATGTCATACGTAATTGATTCTTACTTAAAGCAGGTTTTTCAGAGACTGGAAACACCCTTTGTCTGTGATCAAGTGCAATATTTACCAAAATATTATTTGGAATGACTTTAAAAAGCAGATAGCAATGGAAGGAAACATGATAATATAATTAATTGAAACATACTGCATATTATTGAGTAATAATTTCTTTGTTTTAGTGTTTTCTTTTAGTTTTTATATTCTAGTGCTGTATCTAGGACCATCAGATAGGGGGAGCATGTGAATTGTCAGAAAGTGACCACAATATTTGGAAAGAGAATAAATTAAAGAATGTAATTGTTACTGCTTTGATTTTGTTCAGATGTTTTCTGCAGAAGACTGGTAAATCATGTCTGTCACCAAATGCATTTATTCTTCTTCACAACTCTTACCCAGGATGAGACCTATCCATGTTTGAGTCTGTCTCTATTTATGACTGTTCCAACTTTAAAAACTTCGTCCAAGATTTAGGTAATGTTTTCCAAGATATGGCTAAAACTGTTACCTTATTTACATAAGCTCACACTTCGGAGCAAAGTAAAGTCCAATGCTGGATGGACCATTAACATGGACTATACTCTACTGGGTGGACTATAAGTTTGGGTTGAATGGGCTATAAACGTGTATTTATGGTTAGGCTCAACTACTAACTATCACTGCAACTACTAACTATATAAAATAGTTTATAATAGTTATATAAAATAGCTAATTACCATCGTAAACTATTAAGATGGTAATTAGCTGTCCAACTACTGGGCATCTTTTCCTAGGCATATGTTTGCTACTACTATTGTATCTGTATAGCCTCCTATGTATATTTTTTTGGTATCACTTTTGTGCATGGCCTCATCTAAAAAACAAACAAGTAGCCTTATTTGATTTACCACTCAACACTGTTTCCAAATATGATGCTAATTACTGTGTCAATTGTCTCCTAGCCCCACCTATAATAGGGCCCATTACAGCCCTTGGCTATGTTCATAACTTTACTGATGAACTCTTTTCTCTTTTATAATTGAATAATAAATTAGTTTAGCTCCTCCCCTCATTCTTTTTTTCTTTCTTATTACTGTTCTAAACATCAACAACAAGAAGAACAATAGGGAATTCTTTTTGCAAGACAGTGGAATTCTATATTTAAATGAATATTTAGACCCTATGTCCAAGGACTGATCATCAGCAAAACAAATATATAAAAGAAAAGAGACTTACAATAACATACAACCATTAAAACTAAAATTAGAACTATAAAACAGTCCCAGCATCTTTACTTCAGCGAAGTTCAACCAGGACTGATAAATAAAGTGAGGTGAAACAAGGCAATTCATTAAAGTGAAAGAAAAATAATGAAAAACATGCTTTCACTGCTAATCTTGCCTTTTTTGGCAGCTAACCTTGAAGGTCTTTTTGTAACTGGTTTTACAAAAAGTGTTTACTGGTTTCGTGTCTGTGTTAGTGTCTACTGATTTTATAATATATTTAGTAAAATCGGTTTTTAATTAAATTTGTGTATAGAGCATTTAGTGAGTATTCTTCCAAATCCCTATTTAAGAAAATATTATGTATCTTAAATATAATTTCAATTGCAAACATTACTGTTCATTATGTAAAGTTTATTTTAATTGTTTGACAAACCACTTGTTCAGTGTATATTTTACTTAATTCTTCGATTTGTGTAATATATATCTGGTAATTATTTGGTTAAAAAAGAAAACAAAAGTGTCTACTTTTTTTCTGTCTTAGTGTCTTCTAAAGTGTCTGTCTTAGTGTTTTCTGGTAAACTAGGAAACTGTTTTTATTTAAACTGTTTATTGAAACTGTTTCCTATTTTAGCAATTGAGATTACAAAGCACTTGAACAAGGTTCAAGTGCACTTGAACCTTACTCATCCATCCAATCACATATTTCCCGATCAAAGAGTATTTATATTATTGTTACATTTCGGTCCCCTAAATTCTCAAAGTTGGGTTTTACAACTAAGGGGGAAGCCGGCCCAACCAACGTGGATTTATATTCGTGTAGCATTTCGGTCCCTCAATTTTTACAAGTGGTTGTTTACTCCTAAGGAGGTTATTGTCCCGGACAAAAAGGATGGATATTCATATCACCATTCGTTCCCCTGATTTTTAAAAGCGGGTTTTTAGAACTAAGTGGGGAACTGGCCCGACCAAAGAGTATTTATATTTTTGTCACTTTTCGTTTCCACAGTTATTCAAAGCTGGTGTTTCCAACTATTAGGAAACTGTCCTGACCAAAGAGTATTTATATTATTGTCACTTTTGTTCCCCCAATTTTTCAAAGCGGGTGTTTACAACTAAGGGGGAAACTTGCCCGACCAAAGAGTATTTATATTCTTGTCACTTTTTGTTCCCCCAATTTTTCAAAGTGGATTTTTACAACTAAGAGGAATGGCAGAAGGGTGTATTTGCGAAATTATAGTTGAGGGCGAGTTTCTAGTGAAACACAAGTGTATATTATTTGAAATAAAATAATTTTAGATACAATACATTCGAGATGGGTTTTTTAGATTTGTGGTTTTGCAGAAGTTTGTATTACCAAAGTAATAATGGAGGTCTAGTTGCTAGAAAAAAATCAATGTGGATGAGTTGAAATAATTTTTTTTAAAAAATAAATGAATGAAAAGTGTTTGATTGGCAGAAGGATGTATTAGCGAAGTTATAGTGGAGGGCGAGTTGCTAGCGAAAAACCTGTGTAGATGAGTTGAAACAAAAATTTTTTAATAAGAAATGACTGAAAAGTGTTTTGGGAGGGATGGGTTGATTGGCAGAAGGATGTATTAGCGTAGTTATAGTGGAGGGCGAGTTGCTAGCGAAAAATCCGTCTGGATGAGTTGAAATAAAAAAATTTAACAAGAAATGGGTGAAAAGTGTTTTGGGGTAGATGGGTTGATTGGCAGAAGGATGTATTAGCGAAGTTATAGTGGAGGGCAAGTTGCTAGCAAAAATCTAAGCTAATAAGGGTTTTTGACCGTAAACTCTAGTTTTTTGTAAGAAAATTATGGAAAATACAATTCGTTGGTTCATAGGTGAAACTTAAGTCTAGGTATGGTTCGAAAAATAAATTATTTCTGTAGAATCTGAGCTAATAAGGGGTTTTTACCATAAACTCTAGTTTCCTGTAAGAAAATTATGGAAAATACAATTCTCTCGTTCAAATGTGAAACTTAGGTACATTCTCTGGTTCAAATGTGAAACTTAAGTCCAGTTTTGGATACTCATAATAATGAGGACTGATGGTTCTAATTCAATATTTTTTTTCATGAAAAAAAACTATTTTTTTTTAAACTTCGAAATTATTCAACTTTTTGTTAGAGTTTTAGTATAGTTCAATTTTAGCTAAGAGTTTAGAGTTTTAACTTAGTATTATATTAGAGTTTTAGTTTGTGATCTAGTTTAGTTTTAGTTAATAGTTTTATGTTTTAATGCGTAGTTTAAGGTATAGTTATAGGTTTGTTTAGTTTTATTTATTACTTTTGTGTTTTACCTTATAGTCTTATCTTATAGTTTTAGTCAGAGTTCTAGTTTAGTTTTAGTTAAGAGTTTAGAGTTTTAGCTTAGAGTCTTAGCTTATAGTTTTTGTTAGAGTTCTAGTTTAGTTTAGTTTTAGTTAAGAGTTTAGAGTTTTACCTTATAGTCTTGGCTTAGAGTTTTTGTTAGAGTTCTAGTTTGGTTTAGTTTTAGTTAAGAGTTTGATGTTTTAAATTTGAGTTTAAGTTAGATTTCTAGTTTAGTTTAGTTTTATTTAAGAGTTTGGTGTTTTACCTTAGAGTCTTAGCTTAGAGTTTTAGTTAGAGTTCTAGTTTAGTTTAGTTTTAGTTAAGAGTTTAGAGTTTTAACTTAGAGTCTTAGCTTAGAGTTTTTGTTAGAATTCTAGTTTAGTTTAGTTTTAGTTAAGAGTTTAGAATTTTAGGCTTAGAGTCTTAGCTTAGAGTTTTTGTTGAAGTTCTAGTTTAGTTTAGTTTTAGTTAAGAGTTTAAAGTTTTAGTTTCGAGTCTTAACTTAGAGTTTTTGTTAGAGTTGAA
The DNA here is from genome assembly GCF_049724085.1 of Artemia sp. Qi Xiang Cuo. Taxonomy (NCBI): domain Eukaryota; kingdom Metazoa; phylum Arthropoda; class Branchiopoda; order Anostraca; family Artemiidae; genus Artemia; species Artemia sp. Qi Xiang Cuo. Next base: position 21,346,962 of record NC_142798.1, on the reverse strand, counting down.
GTTTAGTTATGATATTTCTAAAGTCAATTAAGATGAAGAAATGTCGGAATGTAGGTTTGACATCACCCGGCACTTGCGAGGGAATTTTTTGGTTCGTGGCGGACTTAAAAAGGCAAAAATAAGGGAACTACAAGAGGTTATAAGACAGCTCATTAAAATACCAAGGTTTCTTCTGATTTTTTGGACCATCCCCATACTCATATTGATGAGGAATGATTGTTATAACTCAATATTTTTTCATGAAAAAAAGCTATTTTTTTAACATTTTTTTTATTTGACTTCTAAATTATTAAACTTTTTGTTGGAATTCTAGTTTAGTTTAGTTTTTGCTAATAGTTTAGAATTTTAGCTTAAAGTCTTAGCTTAGAGTTTTTTTTAGAGTTCTAGTTTAGTTTAATTTTAGTTAAGAGTTTGATGTTTTACTGTTGAGTTTCAGTTAGAGTTCTAGTTTAGTTTAGTTATAGTTAAGAGTTAGGAGTTTTACCTTAGATTATTAGCTTAGAGTTTTAGTTAGAGTTTTAGTTTAGTTTTAGTTAAGAGTTTTAGCCTAGAGTCATAGCTTAGAGTTTTTGATAGAGTTCTAGTTTAGTTTAGTTTTAGTTAAGAGTTCTAGTTTAGAGTCTTAACTTAGAGTTTTTTTTAGAGTTTTAGTTTAGTTTAGTTTTAGTTAAGAGTTTAGAGTTTTAGCTTATAGTATTTTCTTAGAGTTTTTGTTAGAGTTCTAGTTTAGCTTAGTTTTAGTTACGAGTTTAGAGTTTTTAGCTTAGAGTCTTAGCTTAGAGTTTTTGTTGAAGTTCTAGTTTAGTTTAGTTTTAGTTAAGAGTTTAAAGTTTTAGCCTAGAGTCTTAACTTAGAGTTTTTGTTAGAGTTGAAGTTTAGTTATGATATTTCTAAATTCGATTAAGATGAAGAAATGTTGGAGTGGAGGATTGACATAACCCGGCACGTGCGAGGGTAATTTTTTGTTGGTGGGGGGCTTCAAAGGGCAAATTTGGGTGAACTTCCTGAGGTTACAAGACGACTCGTGAAAATTCCAAGGTTTTTTTCATCTTTTTTGGACAATATCCATACTCCTATTGATGAGGACTGATAGTTCTAATTCAATATTTTTTTCATGAAAACAAAATATTTTTTTAACAATTTTTTTTTCTGGACTTCGAAATTATTCAACTTTTTGTAAGAGTTCTAGTTTAGTTTAGTTTTAGTTAAGAGTTTAGATTTTTACCTTAGAGTCTTAGCTTAGAGTTTTTGTTAGAGTTTTAGTTTAGTTTTAGTTAAGATTTTGATGTTTTACCTTTGAGTTTAAGTTATATTTCTATTTTAGTTTTATTTAAGAGTTTGGTTTTTTACTTTAGAGTATTAGCTTAGAGTTTTTGTTAGAGTTCTATTTTAGTTAAGTTTTAGTTAAGAGTTTAGAATTTTGGATTAGAGTTATAGCTTAGAGTTTTTGTTAGAGTTCTAGTTTAGTTTAGTTTTATTTAAGAGTTTATAGTTTTAGCTTAGAGTTTTTGTTAGAGTTCTAGTTTAGTTTAGTTTTATTTAAGAGTTTAAAGTTTTCAGATCATAGTCTTAGCTTAGAGTTTTTGTTGAAGTTCTAGTTTAGTTTTAGTTAAGAGTTTAAAGTTTTAGCTTAGAGTCTTAGCTTAGAGTTTTTGTTAGAGTTGAAGTTTATTTATGATATTTCTAAAGTCAATTAAGATGAAGAAATGTCGGAGTGTAGGTTTGACATCACCAAGCACGTGCGAGGTAAATTTTTGTTGGTGGGGGGCTTAAAAAGGCAAAAAATGAGTTAACTACATGAGTTCATAAGACGGTTCGTGAAAATTCCAAGGTTTTTTCAGATTTTTTGGACAATACCCATAATCCTATTGATGAGGACTGATGGCTCTATTTCAATATTTTTTTTCTTGAAAACAAACAATTTTTTTAGTTAGAGTTCTAGTTTAGTTTTAGTTAAGAGTTTAGAGTTTTAGCTTAGAGTCTTAGCTTAGAGTTTTTGTTGAAGTTCTAGTTTAGCTTAGTTTTAGTTAAGAGTTTAAAGTTTTAGCTTAGAGTCTTAGCTTAAAGTTTTTGTTAGAGTTGAAGTTTAGTTATGATATTTCTAAAGTCAATTAAGATGAAAAAAATGTCGGAGTGTAGGTTTGACATCACCAAGCACGTGCGAGGGAAATTTTTGTTGGTGGGGGGCTTAAAAAGGCAAAAAATGAGTGAACTACATGAGTTTATAAGACGGTTCGTGAAAATCCCAAGGTTTTTTCTGATTGTTTGGACAATACCCATACTCCTATTGATGAGGACTGATGGTTCTAATTCAATATTTTTTTCATGAAAACAAACTATTTTTTTTTAGTTAGAGTTCTAGTTTAGTTTTAGTTAAGAGTTTAGAGTTTTAGCTTAGAGTCTTAGCTTAGAGTTTTTGTTGAAGTTCTAGTTTAGCTTAGTTTTAGTTAAGAGTTTAAAGTTTTAGCTTAGAGTCTTAGCTTAAAGTTTTTGTTAGAGTTGAAGTTTAGTTATGATATTTCTAAAGTCAATTAAGATGAAAAAATGTCGGAGTGTAGGTTTCACATCACCAAGCACGTGAGAGGGAAATTTTTGATGGTGGGGGGCTTAAAAAGGCAAAAAATGGGTGAACTACATGAGTTTATAAGACGGTTCGTGAAAATCCCAAGGTTTTCTCTGATGTTTTGGACAATACCCATACTCCTATTGATGAGAACTGATGGTTCTAATTCAATATTTTGTTCATGAAAACAAACTATTTTTTTTAGTTAGAGTTCTAGTTTAGTTTAGTTTTAGTTAAGAGTTTAGAGTTTTAGCTTAGAGTCTTAGCTTAGGGTTTTTGTTAGAGTTCTAGTTTAGTTTTAGTTAAGAGTTTAGAATTTTTAGCTTAGAGTTTTTGTTGAAGTTCTAGTTTAGTTTAGTTTTAGTTAGGAGTTTAAAGTTTTAGCTTAGAGTCTTAGCTTAGAGTTTATGTTAGAGTTGAAGTTTAGTTATGATATTTCTAAAGTCAACTAAGATGAAGAAATGTCGAACTGTAGGTTTGACATCACCAGGCACGTGCGAGGGAAATTTTTTTTTTGTGGGGGTCTTAAAAAGGCAAAAATGGGTGAACTGCATGAGTTTATAAGACGGTTCGTGAAAATCCCAAGGTTTTTTCTGATTTTTTGGACAATACCCATACTCCTATTGATGAGGACTGATGGTTCTAATTCAAGATTTTTTTTCATGAAAACAAACTATTTTTTTAACAAATTATTTTTTTTGGACTTTGAAATTATTCAACTTTTTGTTAGAGTTCTAGTTTAGTTTAGTTTTAGTTAAGAGTTTAGAATTTTAGCTTAGAGTCTTAGCTTAGAGTTTTTGTTGAAGTTCTAGTTTAGTTTAGTTTTATTTAAGAGTTTAAAGTTTTACCTTAGAGTCTTAGCCTAGAGTTTTTGTTATAGTTGAAGTTTATTTTAGTAATAGTTAAGAGTTTAGAGTTTTAGCTTAGAGCTTAGAGAAATTTAATTCAGGAAATTATGAAAAAAAATAATTTAGAAAGGGTTACGTGCGCGCACGTAACACCGTCTAAATTTTAACAAAAAGTTGAATAATTTCGAAGTCCAAAAAAAATAATTTGTTAAAAAATAGTTTGTTTTCATGAAAAAAATATTGAATTAGAACCATCAGTCCTCATCAATAGGAGTATGGGTATTGTCCAAAAAATCAGAAAAAACCTTGGGATTTTCACGAACCGTCTTATAAACTCATGTAGTTCACTAATTTTTTGCCTTTTTAAGCCCCCCCACCAACAAAAATTTCCCTCGCACGTGCTTGGTGATGTCAAACCTACACTCCGACATTTCTTCATCTTAATTGACTTTAGAAATATCATAACTAAACTTCACCTCTAACAAAAACTCTAAGCTAAGACTCTAAGCTAAAACTTTAAACTCTTAACTAAAACTAAACTAAACTAGAACTTCAGCAAAAACTCTAAGCTAAGACTCTAAGCTAAAAATTCTAAAATATTAAATAAAACTAAAATAAAATATAACTCTAAAAAAAACTCTAATCTAAAACTATAAACTATTTACTAAAACTAAAGTAAACTAGAACTCTAACAAAAACTCTAAGCTAAGACTCTAAGCTAAAACTCTAAACTCTTAACTAAAACTAAACTAAACTAGAACTCTAACTAAAACTCTAAGCTAAGAATAAGGTAAAACACCAAACTCTTAACTAAACTAAACTAGAACTCTAACTGAAACTCAAAGGTAAAACATCAAATTCTTAACTAAAATTAACTAAACTAGAACTCTAACAAAAACTCTAAGCTAAGACTCTAAGTTAAAACTCTAAAATCTTAAATAAAACTAAACTACACTAGAACTCTAACAAAAAGTTGAATAATTTCTAAGTCAAAAAAAAAAATTTGTTAAAAAAATAGTTTGTTTTCATTAAAAAAATATTTAATTATAACAATCAGTCCTCATCAATAGGAGTATGGGTATTGTCCAAAAAATCAGAAAAAACCTTGGGATTTTCATGAACCGTCTTATAAACTCATGTAGTTCACCCATTTTTGCCTTTTTAAGACCCCACAAACAAAAAATTTCCCTCGCACTAGCCTGGTGATGTCAAACCTACACTCCGACATTTCTTCATCTTAGTTGACTTTAGAAATATCATAACTAAACTTCAACTCTAACAAAAACTCTAAGCTAAGACTCTAAGCTAAAACTTTAAACTCTTAACTAAAACTAAACTAGAACTTCAACAAAAACTCTAAGCTAAGACTCTAAGCTGAAAATTCTAAACTCTTAACTAAAACTAAACTAAACTAGAACTCTAACAAAAACTCTAAGCTAAAACTCTAAACTCTTAACTAAAACTAAACTAAACTAGAACTCTAACAAAAACTCTAAGATAAGACTCTAAGCTAAAACTCTAAACTCTTAAATAAAACTAAACTAAACTAGAACTCTAACTAAAACTATAAGCTAAGTATAAGCTAAAACTTCAAATTATTAACTAAACTAAAATATAACTCTAACTCAAACTAAATTGTAAAACATAAGACTCTTAACTGAAATTAAACTAAACTAGAGATCTAACAAACACTCTAAGATAGGAATATAATCACTAACACTAAACTATAAACTAAAACTAAACTAGAACTCTAAAAAAAAGTTGAATAAATTCGAAGTAAAAAAAAAAATTTGTAAAAAAAATAGTTTGTTTTCATGAAAAAAATATTGAATTAGAACCATCAGTCCTCATCAATAGGAGTATGGGTATTGTCCAAAAAATCAGAAAAAACCTTGGGATTTTCTTGAACCGTCTTATAAACCCATGTAGTTCACCCATTTTTGCATTTTTAAACCCCCACCAACAAAAAATTTCCCTCGCACGTGCCTGGTGATGTCAAACCTACACTCCAACATTTCTTCATCTTAATTGACTTTAGAAATATCATAACTAAACTTCAACTCTAACAAAAACTCTAAGTTAAGACTAAGCTAAAACTTTAAACTCTTAACTAAAACTAAACTAAACTAGAACTCTAACTAAAACTCTAAGCTAAGACTAAGGTAAAACACCAAACTCTTAACTAAACTAAACTAGAACTCTAACTGAAACTCAAAGGTAAAACATCAAATTCTTAACTAAAACTAAACTAAACTAGAACTCTAACAAAAACTCTAAGCTAAGACTCTAAGCTAAAACTCTAAACTCTTAACTAAAACTAAACTAAACTAGAACTCTAACAAAAAGTTGAATAATTTCTAAGTAAAAAAAAAAAATTTGTTAAAAAAATAGTTTGTTTTCATGAAAAAAATATTGAATTAGAACAATCAGTCCTCATCAATAGGAGTATGGGTATTGTCCAAAAAATCAGAAAAAACCTTGGGATTTTCATGAACCGTCTTATAAACTCATGTAGTTCACCCATTTTTGCCTTTTTAAGCCCCCACCAACAAAAAATTTCCCTCGCACGTGCCTGGTGATGTCAAACCTACACTCCGACATTTCTTCATCTTAATTGACTTTAGAAATATCATAACTAAACTTCAACTCTAACAAAAACTCTAAGCTAAGACTCGAAACTAAAACTTTAAACTCTTAACTAAAACTAAACTGAACTAAAACTTCAACAAAAACTCTAAGCTAAGACTCTAAGCTAAAAACTCTAAACTCTTAACTAAAACTAAACTAAACTAGAACTCTAAGAAAAACTCTAAGCTAAAACTCTAAACTCTTAACTAAAACTAAACTAAAATAGAACTCTAACAAAAACTCTAAGCTAAAACTCTAAACTCTTAACTAAAACTAAACTAAACTATAGCACTAACAAAAACTCGAAGCTAAAACTCTAAGCTAAAACTCTAAACTCCTAACTAAAACGAAACTAAACTAGAACTCTGACAAAATTTTTAAGCTAAGACTCTAAGTTAAAACAGCAAACTCTTAACTAAAACTAAACTAAACTAGAACTCTAACTTAAAATCAACAGTAAAACATAAAACTCTTAAATAAAATCTAAACTAAACTAGAACTCTAACAAAAACTCTAAGCTAAGACTAATGTAAAACTCTTAACTATAAACTAAACTAGAACTAACAAAAAGTTGAAGAATTTCGAAGTCCAAAAAACAATTGTTAAAAAAATAGTTTGTTTTCATGAAAAAAATATTGAATTAGAACCATCAGTCCTCATCAATAGGAGTATGGGTATTGTCCAAAAAATCAGAAAAAACGTTGGGATTTTCATGAACAGTCTTATAAACTCTTGTAGTTAACGCCATTTTTTCATTTTTATGACCCACTCCAACACACAATATCCCTAGCACGTGCCTGGTGATGTCATACCTACACTCCGACATTTCTTCATCTTAATTGACTTTAAAAATATCATGACTAAACTTCAACTCTAAGCTAAGACTCTAAGCTAAAACTTTAAACTCTTAACTAAAACTAAACTAAACTAGAACTTCAACAAAAAGTCTAAGATAATACTATAAGATAAAAATTCTAAACTCTTAACTAAAACTAAACTAAACTAGGACTCTAACTAAAACTCTAAACTAAAACTCTAAACTAAAGCTAAACTAAACTAGAACTCTAACAAAAACTCTAAGCTAAGACTCTAAGTTAAAACTCTAAACTCTTAACTAAAACTAAAATAAACTAGAACTCTAACTAAAAACTCTAAGCTAAGACTTTAAGGTAAAACACCAAACTCTTAATTAAAACTAAAATATAACTCTAACTTAAACTCAAAGTTAAAACATCAAACTCTTAACTAAAAATTAGCCTAACGAAAATTTAACAAATACTCTAAGCCATGACTATGAGCTAAAAAACCAAATCCTTAACTAAAACTAAACTAAACTAGAACTCTAACAAACACTATAAGATAAGACTCTAAGCTAAAACTCTAAACTCTTAACTAAAACTAAACTAAAACTCTAACAAAAACTATAATCTAAGACTCTAATGTAAAACTCCAAACTCTTAACTAAAACTAAACTAGAACTCTAACTGAAACTCAACAGTAAAACATCAAACTCTTAACTAAAACTAAACTAAACTAGAACTCTAACAAAAACTCTTAACTAAAACTAAACTAAAACTCTAACTAAAACTCTAAGCTAAGACTCTAAGATAAAACACCAAACTCTTAACTAAAACTAAACTAAACTAGAACTCTAACTGAAACTCAACAGTAAAACTTCAAACTCTTAACTAAAACTAAACTAAACTAGAACTCTAACAAAAACTCTAACAAAAACTCTAAGCTAAGACTCTAAGGTAAAACTCTAAACTCTTAACTAAAACTAAACTAAACTAGAACTCTAACAAAAAGTTGAATTATTTCGAAGTTTAAAAAAAATAGTTTGTTTTTATGAAATAAATATTGAATTAGAACCATCAGTCCTCATAATTATGAATATCCAAAACTTGACTTAAGTTTCACATTTGAACCAGAGAATGGACCTAAGTTTCACATTTGAACGACAGAATTGTATTTTCCATAATTTTCTTACAGGAAACTAGAGTTTATGGTCAAAACCCTTATTAGCTCAGATTCTACAGAAATAGTTTATTTTTCGAACCATACCTAGACTTAAGTTTCACGTATGAGCCAAAGAATTGTATTTTCCATAATTTTCTTACAAAAAACTAGAGTTTACGGTCAAAAACCCTTATTAGCTTAGATTTTTCGCTAGCAACTCGCCCTCCACTATAACTTCGCTAATACATCCTTCTGCCAATCAACTCATCTACCCCAAAACACTTTTCACCCATTTCTTGTTTAGTTTTTTTATTTCAACTCATCCAGACGGGTTTTTCGCTAGCAACTCGCCCTCCACTATATTTACGCTAATACATCCTTCTGCCAATCAACCCATCTCTCCCAAAACACTTTTCAGTCATTTCTTGTTAAATTTTTTTTATTTCAACTCATCTACACAGGTTTTTCGCTAGCAACTCGCCCTCCACTATAACTTCGCTAATACATCCTTCTGCCAATCAAACTCTTTTCAGTCATTTCTTGTTAAAAAAAAATTTATTTCAACTCATCCACATGGGTTTTTCGCTAGCAACTCGCCCTCCACTATAACTTCGGTAATACGTCCTTTTGTCAATCTACCCATATTCCCAAACCCACTTTTCTTTATTTTATAAAAAAAATTTTTATTTCAATTAACACCTCTGTTTTATCTGCTAGCAATGTGCCCTCCGCTGCAATTTTGCTATCACACCCTTCTCTCAGTCCTCTTCGTTGTAAAAATACAGTTTAAAAAATTGATAAACCGAGAGGTGACAAGAATATAAATGAACATTGGTCGGGCCAGTTTCCCCTTAGTTGTAGACACCCGCTTTGAAAAATTGAGGGAACGAAAATGACAAGAATATAAATACTCTTTGGTCGGGCCAGTTTTCCCTTAGTTGTAAAGAACAGCATTGAAAAATTGGGGGACCCAAAAGTGACAAGAATATAAATACTCTTTGGTCGGACCAGTTTCCCCAATATATTAAAAAACCCACTTTGAAAAATTGGGCGACCGAAAAGTGACACGAATATAAATAGTCTTTGGTCGGGGCAGTTTCCTCTTAGTTGTAAACACCCACTTTGAAAAATTGGGGGAAGGAAAAGTGACAAGAATATAAATACTCTTTGGTCGGGCCAGTTTCCCCCTTAGTTGTAAACATCCACTTTGAAAATTTGGGGGAATGAAAAGTGACAAGAATATAAATACTCTTTGGTCGGGTCAGTTTCCCCTTAGTTGTAAACACCCACTTTGAAACAATTATGGGAATGAAATATTCCAAAACTATACTCATTATCTGGTTAGGCCAGTTTCCCATTAGTCTTAAATAACCGCAGTGACAAATTGAGTGTACAAAAAGTGAATATAATAATATTCCTCATTGGTTAAACCGGTTTTCCCCCTAGTTGTAAAAACCCACTTTGAAAAATTGGGGGACCGAAAAGTGACAAGAATATAAATACTCTTTGGTCAGGCCAGTTTCCTCTTAGTTGTAAACACCCGCCTTGAAAAATGGGGGGAACGAAAAGTGACAAGAATATAAATACTCTTTGGTCAGGCCAGTTTCCCCTTAGTTGTAAACACTCGCTTTGAAAAACTGGGGGAACAAAAAGTGACAAGAATATAAATACTCTTTGGTCGGGCCAGTTCCCCCCTTAGTTTTAAACACACACTTTGAAAAATTGGGGGAACGACAAGTGATAAGAATATAAATACTCTTTGGTCGGGCCAGTTTCCTCTTAGTTGTAAACACCCGCTTTAAAAAATTGAGGGAACGAAAAGTGACAAGAATATAAATACTCTTTGGACGGGCCAGTTTCCCCCCTTAGTTGTAAACACCAGCTTTGACAAATTGGGGGAAAGAGAATTTACCATAATATAAATTCTATTTGGTCTGAGCATTTCCCCCCTTAGTTGTAAACTACCGCTTTGAAAAATTGTGGGTACAAGAATTATCAATAATATAAACACTCTTTGCTCAGGGCAGTTTCCTCCTTAGTTGTAAACACCCAATTTGAAAATTGGGGGAACAAGACGCGACTAGAATATAACTACCAGTTTATAACAAATTGCCTGAGTTAACAAGCCCTCGTTAGACTCTATTTTAAACTTACAACCCTGTTCAAAACACCACTGGTGTATTATACCAAACACATCGAAGTATTCGCAAATGCTAATTAATTAACATGCTCTTCAGGGTTACCTTATACAAAAAAATAATTGATATATATTGGCTGCTAAACAAGACGCACCGGTTTTCTGACACGCATAGCTTTCACTCTCTTTGAAAAGGTGTAATGCCCTGTAGAAGTATTACCTATATGCATGGGGATAGTCACTCTCTTTGAAAAACCAAACCAGACTATACCCATCAAACCTGACTATACCCACCAAACCAGACTGTACCCACCAAACCAGACTATACCCACCAAACCAGATTATACCCACCAAACCAGATTGTACCCACCAAACCAGATTGTACCCATTAGAAACCTGTCTGGTACAGGGGCGCACGCAAAATGGTACCTCTTACTCTACTACCATATACAACTCATTTTTCGTCTATTATGGTATTGATAACATTACATTACTATTTCTCTGTACCTCATATGCCAAAATATGCGAAATAAAACTTTTTTATTTAGAGCACGCCGACAATGATATTAAATGTGAAGTCCTAGTCAAAGAAAATTCATGCTCTTTTTCCAATTTTTGAAATTAACTAGAAATAAATTTTCTTAATCTGTAATACCATCCATGATAATGGCGATGAAACCTTTGATGGCCAACTAGCTCGTATCATCTGAAATGGTATTTGTTCTTAAGTTTTGGATTTAGATTTTTCCTTGAGTAGCCAATAATAGTAAATAGATTTTATGATTTTCAGGATTTTGTGGAAGTAAACACATCTCCACAAAATGGGAGATAGTGACCCATTATACTATTATTGTGGATCTCCACTTTGGGTGAGTATAAATTTGATGTATTTCTCATTAAAATAAACCGAGTAATACCACTTTAGTTTTAGTATAAGCAATAAACATTATGCTTAATAACGTTGAATTTGCATGTGTCAAATACTATGCAGTGCGAAGTACTTTCTGGTATAGGACCCAAATTTGCTTTTATGAATGCTATAACATGCAAGGTTTTTATGTAATTAATATTTTAACTGTTATTTAAAGCTTTTTCTGGCACTCTTAGTACCCTCCTTATGTTGTAAACTTTGCCATCTGGCGTGTGTTCGATTATTTCTGACGTAGAGTTTGATGTATAATCCAAATATACTTTATAAAGCTCTACCCGTTAGGTTTTTTTCTACGTTTCGTGTTCCCTCGTTTTGTTTTGCACTCAATGTGTAAAGTCGAGTGTTTACTCCGCCAAAATCTTGATTTGAATGCAATAAATAGTGAAGGTAGTTAAAAAATAAGTAATTGTAAAGAAATGTAACTTCAGTTGTAAAACAAGATTGGCACAAGGTTTTGTAGCTCTGCAGTGATATCACCCACATCAGCAGATCACGCTCTATTTGATTACTTTCGTCTCTCACGGTACCTTGTTTGATTGTCAAGGTGTTTATACCAGGGCATATCCAGTATTTTTTTCGGGGAGAGGGGGGGGTCACTAAAAAGTTTATAAAACGCATAAAAATTTGTTTAAATGTATTTTCTTACGTTTTTAAGTTGGACAAAAGCTTCGGGGGAGGGGAGGGTTAAACCCTGAACCCCTTACCTCCATGGATACGGCTTTGTGTTTATACAGGTTTGGTTTTGCGAAAGGCATTATTCCCTTTCTTGCGTGACGATTCAGTCAAATAATGTTACAAGTCACTTCAAGAGTAGCTCTCATAACGTGTTCTTTAATGCCTTTAGGGCAATCTCGTGTTCACCAATTTGTCACATTTCCTTCTACTGATGTCACTGATAATCAATATTACAAGACAATACAGAGAAACTAGTTATTACGGAAGAATCACTGCTAGTCTTGAATTATAGCTATTTCCCAAGCCATACTATAGGTATGGCTTCTTATACTAGTCTTGTACCGCTCTCCTCGTATTCTTGTACATACCTCACGCTTATCGCATAGAAGCGAAAAATCGAGATCGTTAGAACCTGGTTTGAAAGGCCTACATCAACCATAATTTATTCCTTAGTATTTTTTTTTGCTAATACTGTACTATACCTTTGTATCGTCTGTCGGGTTCAATGTACAGATGGGAAAGCTACTTTTTCATGCTTCCATGTTTTCTAATTTAAAAAATGTGTCTTATGTCCATATAATGATAATGATTATGTCGAATGACCAAAAATATATAAATGGGTCGCATGAGTAATATTCCATAGTAAATAATATTATTTTTTATTGTATTCCATAGTAAATAAACTCATTTGTTTATCGTTTACGAAGTTCAAGAACTAAAAATATTTATAGTTTTTCTGATATCTAACTTCCCCCTCCTCCGATTTCCAAATTGGGTCCCGCCCCAAATAAAGCGGTTCTCATCTGCCTGATTATGTTTGTCATAAGTTTTATTGCTGTAAACCTCTGCTCTCAATGAAGTTTCGAAGCATAATTAAAAACATATATAAAAATCAAATTTGTACTTAGTGGAATTAAATCAGTAAAAGAAAGAATAAAAAGGCTTTCAACACACAGTCAAACAACCCCAAAGTTACCTTTCAGATTTTTCGCCCTTATCTAAAAATGTATAAATTGTAGCATAACGCCTTTTGAGTTCCTATTGCTGAGTTGAAGTCAGTGATATTTAAGGATCAGCATTTTGAAACCTGCATAGAATATTTACTATGAGGGATTGTTAATTTCTGATCCCATTTCAATTTGGAATAATAAGATGCACCAAGAAAACGACAAAGCTCCAAATTTTGCCAATACACATGCTTAAAGAGTATCATAAGAATTAGCACTCTGTGATGGATTACGGTTAGGGTAAAATCCTAGATGATGGGCTTCATCTATTTTGCAAATTAGTAAAGTTAGGTGAATGCAACTTTCAGGAATGCATACAGAGCGTCAACGATACTCTAGGAAGGTATTTTGAAGTGCTTACCTCCATCCCTTAGCTCTCCAAAGGGCCCTGACCTTTGACAGTCTTTGTATTATAAAAGTGAAACCTAAATACTTTCTAAGACCACACTGCCTATACATGACGTATGAAGCTAGGAGAGGAATGGAAATAATAAATGATAAATAAAACCAAAAAAGGGTGAGAAAACGAGGATTTTGTCAGCCAGTGGTAAGTGGTAAATAATAAATGATAAATAAAACCAAAAAAGGGTGAGAAAACGAGGATTTTGTCAGCCAGTGGTAATTGGCTGACAAAATCCTCGTTTTCTCACTCTTTTTTGATTTTATTTATCATTTATTATTTCCTTTCCTCTCTTAAGTGAAACCTTGAGTAGTGGATCTGATTTTTGAATGAAGCTCAAGGAAAGTGTTTTGACCCTCATAACTTTGCTTAATCCTGACTTATAAGCTGTTGACGATTTGTAAATCTATTTCTTAAATTTGGGAAAAAGCCCTGATATGGCTTAAATTCCTGCTGAAACAATAGGAATTGTTTTCTATGAAATAAAAGGGATAAAATTACGTTTTCCAAACTAGAGGCCAATGGAGAGGAGACTGAAAACCCGTTTGATAGAGTTTGATATCTCTTATGATAAAGACATTTGATCTTCTCTGAAATGGTTTCACAGTTCTAAGTAGGCTATACGACAATCAAGCGTATTTAGCGATGGTTTAATTTTTATAACAATAAAAAAAGAAAAAAATTGAGCAAGTATTTTTGAAATACAACAGCGAACTTCGTTTTTTTAATGGATTTTGGAAAACTAGCACGAGTCCAAGGTCAAAGCCTCCATTTTTGAATAGCCCCCCCCTCCCCAAATAGCTTAAAATGTAATTGTAAACTTACGGAGGGATTTGAACCCGTGGAAACACCTTTATACGTGGCATTTCAGCTTCTATTTCATATTAAAAATCAAGCTATTGAAGAAGGTTATGACCTCATAATCTGGATCTTAAATTTTCTATATTTTTATGACTGGAAATCAATTGTACAGTAACTACTGGTATTATACGGCCAACACTCGAGAAGTGAAGTTAATCCTAATGAAAAATACCAAAACAAGATGATAGTGTAATACTTTAGAAACAAATTTCGGCAATATATTTGCACATTAGGGAGTGGGGGTGGTAACAACCCAACCTAACCCCCGCCTCCCCTAATATGAAAATATATAGCCCAAATTATATAATTCCAATGTATTCTGTCACCCGCCACTTGTTTTCCACTGAGCGTAAGCTAATTCTTTCTCAATACATAGAGATAAAACCGGTTTGTTCTCGAGTTTCAAACAGCGTAAACTTGAGTGTTGGCGGTATAATACTTAAGTATCGTACAGTATTTCAGATCTTTTTGTGCGGTCAAATTATAATTAAATGAAAAAGCCCCCATTAAAGATTGCAAGAAGCAAAGATTTGTGTTGATTACAGTCAGTATGACTGAAGCCTGGTATGAACAAGTTTCTTCCATCCAAATTTATCATGGGTGAGAGCGAGAGATTTCAAGAGGTCAATAACCCCAGGAAATCCATAATTAAAAGTCGATTGTAAAATTGGTGAGGCTCAGAATAAATATTGTACATCCTTGTGAAAATCATTATCCACCACCCTTGAACCCCTTCCTCCCCAATAAATGGTTGTGGCTAAGAGTCATTCACAATGAGGTTTTGCTAATGCTGAGATTTAGCTAGCGCTAATGTGAGCCAATCAGATTTTTCATTGTGCTTTCAGGTTGGCTGAAAAATTAAATGAAACGGCAGCTGGCGTTTACCCCCCCTGGAAAATTCCCCCCGCAGAAAATACCACTCAGGAAAATACGAACCCCCTCCCCCACCGACAATACCCGCCTCATGGAAAGTGCTTTGTAATTGTCGAAGTATAATTTTTGGTAGAGGCCTACATTAAGTGAGTCCTCAATAGGCCCCCCTGATAGGGGTGTATAAATATTTATAAGTGAAAGTTTACTAACATGATTGTTAAAGAGCTATACATTTTTTTGGAACAAAAAAAAATCAGTGTTTGTGGATACCAAGGACTGAACTGATAAAGCCATAACAGAAAGTAAAATCGGAGAACTATGGTCAAAATACTTAACATTTATTGGTGGTAATAGAATTCTTCTTTGCAAAATTAAGGCTGTGTCGAAGAAATTAGATGTTTGCAAAAAAAGGGAAAATGTGTTCATTCATTTAATTAACAGAGGGAATAATATTTGGGCCTTATACATCGCTTTGCCCCATTTACATTAAATTATAATTTCTCTCGATTTCTGGTGGGCTTTTTGGTCCTAGGTAAAAATGTCCTGTTTTGACCATTTTTTTGTAACAGTTTTAGCTATCTTCTATTTGACGATACGTGACTAGACAGGTTTTAGGATTATCCATTTTTGATGAGTGATTGTAACTTGTCACTTGCACATATAGGGCTTTTATAAAAATGTCCTAGAGAAAAAGGAAACGACAAATGCTGTATCATTTTACTGGGTTTGAACTAAATCATGTAAATGAAAAACCGGGTATACAACTTGGTAATTTTTGTGAAGTGTTGTTAGTTTTCTTTGAAAAAAAATAACAGTAAATTCCCACCTTAGTGGCTGCTTTTTTACCATTCCAATAGTTAAAGCGGAGTCAACTTTTATTCGATTAAAAAAGGTTTTCCGGAAAAAGTAAAGATTGATTTTAGAGCTTAAGATGAACATAAATTGGTTACGTAAGACGTCAGGCTTAGAACGAACAGAAATCACTCTGAAAGAACAACTAAAACATAAATCTTGCAGATATTACTACAGGTGAGTGTGTCCTCCCCCCCCCCCAACAAAAATACATAAAGGCTGAATCTTCAGTGGAAATCAAACGTGAAATAGAAATTACGTACTTGTCGTCTTTCTGCTTAAGACACTAATCTGATAACGTTGAAATGGTCTCCAGCCAAAAAAGAGGTTGGCATTTCCGAATTTAGTGAAGTGGGAGGGGACTGGTGGTGGTCCATGGCCCTCCTTCGGCTGTGCATATTTTACTTCACAAATGATCCGTGATCGATCAGGAGTCGTGTAACATTTAACAATCAAGGGTTGTAACATGTCTATACTTATGAAGTTGGGGGGGGCACAGGCCTTCCAATTATGTAGACCAAAATCTCTACCGGATCTGGTTTCAGTAATGTATGATATGCCCGTGGTTCTGCTAAAAGTTATTTATGACGTATTCAGTTAAAATTGGCTATTTGGATAATCTAGGAACCCTGCCAAGGCTGAAAAATGCAATTCAACCCCATATTTGTAAGTAGTGTCTCCAGAACCTTGCTTTGGGCCTTGCAAATATACCTACCAACATCTTCGGTCTGACCTGATTTCTGCGAGATATATTGGGTCCTTAAACAGTACTTTGGATGGAAATCCAACATTAATTTGTGTTTTGATTCGGACAGTCATCTGATAATTTAAAACCACTTCCTTAATCATCCCTGAACAATCCCGATCCGAAAGAAATGCAACATGTCTATATTTCTTCGGATTAGGTGAGGTATGGAAGGGGATTGTGCTACAGAGCTCTGTGGTTAATAGATACATTTCCTTGAGTGGGGTATACATATTCATCAAAATGCAATATGGTATAATTTCAACAAGGTATATTATACCGACATTTGCACTAAAATATTTCAGTGAAGCTTCAGTTTTAAATGGGATGTTTACATATGTCATCCTTTTTCCCTCTGACTGCACAAATCATAATACCTCGGATCTTTCAGACCTTTTCACCATCCTGATTGATTAATAATCTTGAATATTTTATTACTGGAGCTGTACAGATAATGTCCCACCCGGAAGCTTGTTTTTTGGATCGTTGGAGCGTTCTGATTAAGGTGGCTAACTTGAAGTTTTCATCCGAGGCCATGTTGGGCTGAGGGAGCGCATGGGGACGTAAAGGATATTGAAAAGGTGACTGGTTGCCCTCCTATCTGTTTCACCCCTTAAAGCGGATTTCGGAACTTTTATTTTCAATAGAGCTTACAAACGAACCTAAACCCAGCTTTCGATTATCATCCGCTCTGTATGATGATTCACAATAAAAAGAAATATGGGACACTTCTCGCTCTTTTCTAAGTCACTGCTAAATTGTCGTGATTAAATAAAAAGAATAAATAAGTTTCCAGCGAAAACTCAAGAGCTATATGAAAACTGAGGGCGAGCAGAAATTGACTAAAAATCTAAGACGTAAGAACTGATATTCTTGCAACTAAATTTAGTTCTGCTGCCCCGTCAAACCCCTCTAAATGCTAAACTGTTATCTGTGCTTTATTCAGAACTAGTTTTCTTTTTCTATTGTAGAGTTTCAGTACTGGTCAACCGACCAGGAAATAATTCTTTACATCATTATATTTGCAAACAATCAATTTCGTTTCACTAGTTAAATATGGCGCTAATTTTGATAATTGTTTTTTCCTTTTAAATCTATCCTTAAAATTTCCTGATCGCCGAAGAATTCGGTCGTTTAGTCAGTCTCAAATTTAAAGGAGAGGATCTAAAGACTTGAAAGATGTTGGTATGTGCCACAGTATAAAGATATAGCAGTAAGTTTACCGCAAATAATTTCTGGCTCTTCATTCTCGGTGCGAACAAATAGCTCCTCCCACTTATTCTTGCATTAGCGCGTACAAGCAGCCCCTCTCATTTGATCTGCCATCAGCGGTCCAATTACCCTGGAACACGTATTTTTGCAGAAACTTTCTCAAAATGCCTTTGAACCAACATGAGACTTCGAAACCTACTTTTAATTCCTAAAAACATCTAATAATAACATTGCACCGTATCGGAATAAGTAGGAAAGGGGTACCAGTCCGGGGGGGGGGGGGCATAATTTATGCATGTTTTTATTGTTTTTGTCACTGATAATTAAAAAACAGGATTTTTCTCACTTTGATTTATTTTAATGTTTTATTGATTATAATGGGGTCAAAGACGCCTCTTTCAAGGTCGATTTATTTGTTGTTTCCAAGTGTAATGACTCCAGGGGGCAGTTTGCCCATGCGCATTAACGGGGAGAGAGGTGTATTAATCCAGGACAAGAGGGGGAAGTGGATTTCCAAGAACTTGATTTGCATAAATGGAGGGGAGAGGATTTCTGAGAAATTGATTACATAAAAGAAGGGGACAGAATTTCTGAAAAATTGATTTGTATAATCGAGGGGAATTATTGATCTACGAAAGGGGAATTAGAAATGATTTCACTTGTTTCCTAGGAATTATACGGGATTCTAAAGAGATAGAAATTCTATTTTTAAATATGGCTGTTCAGGTCATTAGGCTTATCGATAAATTGATATTCTATCGAAACCATAATAGTGTAGCTAGGAACGTCTTTGAGATGAAGAGATTAACGCGGGAATTTTTTCCTAGGAATTTCAAATGTGACAACGCAGGGATGCCAAAACAAAAGGAACACGCACAAATTACGCTTAGGGATTATTTGGGCGAAACCGTTTTGAGACATTTTAGAAGATTATTTGAGCGAAACAGTTTGAGACTTTTAGAAGATTTAGAAGATGATTTGAGGTGAAACTCCGTGGTCGTTATAATACGCAAGTTCCATTTGAACATTGTTACGAGGTCCCCTACCCAACCTTGTGAGGTCCCCATACCCCAAATGCCCCCCGAGCCCCCAAAGGCCTCCGGGCCCCCAAATGCTCCCCCCCCCAATCCCAAATGTCCCCCGAGCCCCCAAAGGCCCCCGGGCCCCCAAAAGCCCTGGACCCTAAAATGCCCCCGGCCCCCAGAGGCCCCAAGCCCCCAAAGACCCCTCGGGCCCCCGAAGGCCCCCCGATCCCCACCCTTCCTTCTTCCCTTTTTGAATTTTTTAATTTTTTTCGGACTGAATTTTTTAGACTTAGAAATTATCCAACATTTTCCCGGTTTTTTCTTTAACCAATTGGCATAGAGTTTTAGCCTAGAGTCTTAGCTTAGTTTTATTTAGAGTTGAAGTTTACTTTAGTTTTAGTTAAGAGTTTAGAGTTTTAGCTTAGAGTTTTTGTTGAAGTTCTAGTCTAGTTTAGTTTTAGTTAAGAGTTCAGAGTTTTAGCTTAGAGTCTTAGCTTAGAGTTTTAGTTAGTTGAAGTTGAGTTTAGTAATAGTTAAGAGTTTAAGCTTAGAGTCATAGCTTAGAGTTTTAGTTAAAGTTGTAGTTTTAGTTAAGTTTTAGTTAAGAGTTTAGAGTTTTAGCCTAGAGTCTTAGCTTAGAGTCTTAGCTTAGAGTTTTTGATGAAGTTCTAGTTTAGTTTTAGTCAAGAGTTTAGAGTTTTACCTTAGAGTCTTAGATTAGAGTTTTTGTTAGAGTTCTAGTTTAGTTTAGTTTTAATTTAGAGTTATAACTTAGAGTCTTATCTTAGAGTTTTAGTTAGAGTTGAATTTTAGTTTAGTATAATTTAAGAGCTTATATTTTTAGCTTAGAGTCTTAGCTTAGAGTTTTTGTTAGTGTTCTAGTTTAGTTTAGTTATAGTTCAGAGTTTAGAGTTTTTAGCTTAGAGTTTTTGCTGAAGTTATAGTTTAGTTTAGTTTTAGTTAAGAGTTTAGTCTTTTAGCTTAGAGTATTAGCTTAGAGTTTTAGTTAGAGTTGAAGTTTAGTTTAGTAATAGTTAAGAGTTTAGAGTTTTAGCTTAGAGTCTTAACTTAGAGTTTTGTTAGAGTTCTAGTTTAGTTTTAGTTAAGAGTTTAGAGTTGTACCTTAGAGTCTTAGCTTAGAATTTTAGTTAGAGTTGAAGTTCAGTTTTGTTGCAGTTCAGAATTTACAGTTTTTCCTTAGAGTCTTATCTTTTAGTTTTAGTTAATTATGTAGTTTAATTAAGTTTTAGTTAAAAGTTCAGCGTTTGAACTTAGAATCGTAGCTTAGAGCTTTACTTAGAGTTGAAGTTTAGTTTAGATACTTTTAAGAGCTTAGAATTTTTAGCTAAGAGACTTAGCTTAGAGTTTCTGTTAGAGTTCTAGTTTAGTATAGTTTTAGTTAAGAGTTTGGAGTTTTACCTTAGAGTCTTAGTTTAGAGTTTTAGTTAGAGTTGAAGTTTACTTTAGTTTTACTTTATAGTTTTAGCTTAGAGTTTTAGTTAGAGTTGAAGTTTAGTTTAGTTATAGTTTAGAGTTTTAGCCTAGATTCTTAGCTTAGAGTTTTAGTTAGAGTTGAAGTTTAGTTTAGTAATAGTTCAGAGTTTAGAGTTTTAGCTTAGAGTCTTAGCTTAGAGTTTTCGTTAGAGTTCTAGTTTAGTTTTAGTTAATAGCTTATAGTTTTTAGCTTAGAGTCTTAGCTTAGAGTTTTAGTTAGAGTTGAAGTTTAGTTATAGTTAAGAATTTAGAGTTTTAGCCTAGAGTCATAGCTTAAAGTTTTAGTTAGAGTTGAAGTTAAGTTTAGTTATAGTTAAGAGTTGAGAGTTTTAGCATAGAGTCTTAGCTTAGAGTTTTAGTTAGAGTTGAAGTTTAGTTTAGTTATAGTTAAGAATTTAGAGTTTTAGCTTAAAATCATAGCTTAGAGTTTTAGTTAAAGTTGTAGTTTAGTTAAGTTTTAGTTAAAAGTTTAGAGTTTTAGCCTAGAGTCTTAGCTTAGAGTTTTATTTAGAGTTGAAGTTTAGTTAAGTTATAGTTAAGAGTTGAGAATTTTAGCCCAGAGTCTTAGCTTAGAGTTTAGTTTGATTTGAAGTTTCGTTTATCTATAGTTTAGAGTTTGGAGTTGTATCGTTGAGTCTTAGCTTAGAGTTTTTGTTATAGTTGAAGTTTAGTTTAGTTATAGTTAAGAATTTAGAGTTTTAGCTTAGAATCATAGCTTAGAGTTTTAGTTAAAGTTATAGTTAAGTTTTAGTTAAGAGTTTTTAGCTTAGAGTTTTACTTAGAGTTGAAGTTTACTTTAGTTTTAGTAAAGAGTTTAGAGTTTTAGCTCAGAGTCTTAGCTTAGAGTTTTTGTTAGAGTTCTAGTTTAGTTTTAGTTAAGAGTTTTTAGCTTAGAGTCTTAGCTTAGAGTTGTTGTTGAAGTTCTAGTTTAGTTTAGTTATAGTTAAGAGTTTAGAGTTTTAGTTTAGAGTTTTTGTTAGAGTTCTAGTTTAGTTTAGTTTTAGTTAAGAGTTTAGAGTTTTACCTTAGAGTCTTAGCTTAGAGTTTTAGTTATAGTTGAAGTTTAGTTTAATTATATTTAAGAATTTAGAGTTTTATCTTAGAGTCATAGCTTAGAGTTTTAGTTAAAGTTGTAGTTTAGTTAAGTTTTAGCTAAGAGTCTAGAGCTTTAGGCTAGAGTCTTAGCTTAGAGCTTTAGTTAGAGTTGAAGTTTAGTTTAGTTATATTTAAGAGTTTGGAGTTTTTAGCTTAGAGTCTTAGCTTAGAGTATTTGTTAGAGTTCTAGTTTAGTTTAGTTAAGAGTTTTGAGTTTTACCTTAGAGTCTTAGCTTAGAGTTTTAGTTAGAGTTGAAGTTTAGTTTAGTTTTACTTTATATATTGAGCTTATAGTTCTAGTTTAGTTTTAGTTGAGTTTAGAGTTTTGGCTTAGAGTCTTAGCTTAGAGTTTTAGTTAAAGTTAAAGTTTAGTTATAGTTAAGACTTTAGAGTTTTAGCTTAGAGTTTTAGTTCGAGTTGAAGTTAAGTTTAGTTATAGTTTAGAGTTGAGAGTTTTAGCATAGAGTCTTAGCTTAGAGTTTAGTTAGAGCTGAAGTTTAGTTTAGCTATAGTTAAGAGTTTGGAGTTTTAGCTTTGAGTTTTAGCTTAGAGTTTTAGTTAAAGTTTTAGTTCAGTTAAGTTTTAGTTAAGAGTTTAGAGTTTTAGCCTAGAGTCTTAGCTTAGAGTTTTTGTTGAAGTTCCATTTTAGTTTTGTTTTCGTTAAGAGTTTAGACATTTACCTTAGAGTCTTAGCTTAGAGTTTTTGTTAGAGTTCTAGTTTAGTCATAGTTAAGAGTTTAGAGTTTTAGCTTAGAGTTTTAGCTTTCAGTTTTAGTTAGATTTCTAGTTTAGTTTAGTTTTATTTAAGAGTTTAGAGTTTTTAGCCTATAGACTTAGCTTAGAGTTTTTGTTGAAGTTCTAGTTTAGTTTAGTTTTAGTTAAGAGTTTAGAATTTTACCTTAGATTCTTAGATTAGAGTTTTAGTTAGAGTTGAAGTTTAGTTTACTAATAGTTAAGACTTTAGAGTTTTAGCTTAGAGTTTTTGTTAGAGTTCTGGTTCAGTTTAGTTTTAATTAAGAGTTTAGAGTTTTACCTTAGAGTCTTAGCTTAGAGTTTTAGTTAGAGTTGAAGTTTAGTTTAGTTATAGTTAATAATTTAGAGTTTTACCTTAGAGTCATAGCTTAGAGTTTTAGTTAAAGTTGTAGTTTAGTTAAGTTTTAGTTTAGAGTTTAGAGTTTTAGCCTAGAGTCTTAGCTTAGAGTTTTTGTTAGAGTTGAAGTTTAGTTTAGTTTTAGTGAAGAGTTTAGAGTTTTTAGCATAGAGTCTTAGGTTAGAGTTTTTGTCAGAGTTCTAGTTTAGTTTAGTTTTAGTTAAGAGTTTAGTCATAGCTTAGAGTTTTAGTTAGAGTTGAAGTTTAGTTTCGTTATAGTTAAGAGTTTAGAGTTTTAGTTAGAGTTGAAGTTTAGTTTAGTTTAGTTTTACTTTATAATTTTAGCTTAGAGTCTTAGCTTAGAGTTTTAGTTAGAGTTGAAGTTTAGTTATATTTAAGAAATTAGAGTCTTATCTTAGAGTTTTATCCTAGAGTTTATTTAGATTTCAAGTTTAACTAAATTATAGTCGTGAATTTAGAGTTTTAGCTTTAACTCATAGCTTAGAGGCTTTGTTAGAGTTCTAGTTTAGTTTAGTTTTAGTTAAGAGTTTAAAGTTTTAGCTTAGTCATAGCTTAGAGTTTTAGTTAAAGTTGAAGTTTAGTTTAGTTATATTTAAGAACTCAGAGTCTGAGCTTAACGTTTTACTTAGAGTTGAAGTTACCGTTAGTTATAGTTAAGAGTTTAGAGTTTTAGCCCTGAGGCCTAGCCTGTAATTTAGCTAGATCTTGCTTTTAGATAATCCTTTGTTTAGAGTTCGTAGTCTTAGAGTTGAGTCACATCATGGAGTTTTAGATAGATTAGTATGTATGCTTAGTAATAGTTTATAGTAAGTTGTCTTCTCCCAGCGTATTAGAATATAGTCTTATTTAAAGTTGTAGTTAAGTTTTAGTTAAGAGTTTTTAGCTTAGAGTCTTAGCTTGAGTTTTAGTTAGAGTTGAAGTTTACTTTAGTTTTAGTAAAGAGTTTAGAGTTTTAGCTTAGTCTTAGCTTAGAGTTTTAGTTAGAGTTCTAGTTTAGTTTAGTTTTAGTTAAGAGTTTAGAGTTTTACCTTAGAGGCTTAGCTTAGAGTTTTTTTTAGAGTTCTAGTTTAGTTTACTTTTATTTAAGAGATAAGAGTTTTAGCCTAGAATCTTAACTTGGAATTTTGTTGGAGTTCTATTTTATTTTAGGGTTAGTTAATAGCTTAGATTTTTAGCCGAGATTCTTAGCTTAGAGTTTTTATTAGAGTTAAAGCTTACTTTAGTTATAATTAAAAGTTTTGAGTTTTATACTAGACTCATAGCTTAGAGTTTTAGTTAGAGTTTTAGTTTAGTTTTAGTTAAGAGTTTAGAGTTTTACCTTAGAGTCTTAGCTTAGAGTTTTAGTTAGAGTTCTAGTTTAGTTTAGTTAAGAGTTTAGAGATTAGGTTAGGTTAGAGGTTAGGTTTCTCTACGTTTAAGTTAGGTTAGGTTAGCTTATCTTGAGCGCTCATGATAAGCTAACCTAACCTAACCTAACTTAAACGTAGAGACAACCTCTAACCTAACTAACCTAACCTAATCTAACCTATGGTTTTGGTATTTCTATGTAATAATGTGGAATTTTGTGGTTATGTTAGTTTAGTATTGTCATAAATATCTATTGTCCTCCCTCCTCAACTCTAGGCTAAAACTCTTAAGTAAAAATAAACTAGAACTCTAACTAAAACTCTAAACTCTAAACTCTTAACTATGACTAAACTAAACTTCAACTCTAACTAAATCTCAAAGATAGCACTGTAGGCTAAAGCTCTAGACTCTTAACTAAAACTAAACTACAACTCCAACAAAAACTTTAGACTAAGGCTCTAAGTTAAAACTCTAAACTCTTAACTACAACTAAACTTCAAGTCTAAGATAAAACTCTAAACTCTTATCTAAAGCTAACCAAAACTAAAACTCTAAATTAAACTCAAAGCTAGGACTCTGGGATAAAACTCTTAACTATAACTAAACTAAACTAGAACTCCAGCTAAAATTCTAAGCTAAGACTCTAAGGTAAAACTCTTAACTAAAACTAAACTAAACTAGAACTTAAACTCTTAACTAAAACTAAAGTAAACTTGACCTTTAGCAAAAACCATAAGCCAAGACTCCAGTCTATAGACTCCAAACTCTTAAATAAACTAAACTTCAACTCTAACTAAAACTCTAAGATATGAATCCAATGTAAGACTCTAAACTCTTAACTATATCTAAACTAAACTACAAATCTAACTAGAACTCCAATGTAGTACTCTAGACCACAACTCTAAGATCTCAGCTAAAAATAAACTAAAGTAGAAATCTAAATAAAAATCTGAGATTAGCATCTAATGTAAAACTAAAAACTCTTAACTAAAAGTTAACTAAACTGGAGCTCTAAATAAAACTATAAGCTAAGACTCAAAGGTAAAACTCTAAACTATTAAATATAAAAAAACAAAACTATAACTCTAACTAAAAATTTAAGCTACAAACCCTAAAATCTAAACTGAAACTAAACTAAACTAGAGCTCTAACAAAACTCTAAGATATGACTCTAAGCTAAAACTCTCAACTCTTAGCTAAAACTAAATTATACTTCAACTCTAACTAAAACTCTAAGCTATGACTCTAATATAAAACTCCAAACCCTTAACTATATCTAAACTAAACTTCAACTCTAACTAAACTCTAAGGTAAGAATCTAGGCTAAAACTCTCAACTCTTAACTATATCTAAACTAAACTTCAACTCTAACTAAAACTCTAAGCTAAGACTCTAGTCTAACACTCTCAACTCTTAACTATAGCTGAACTTAACTTCAAATTTGACTAAAACTCTAAGCTATGACTAAGCTAAAACTTTAAACTCTTAAATAAATCTAAACTAAACTATAACTATAACAAAACCTATAAGCTAAGACTCTAATATAAGACTAAAATATTAACTAATATTTAACTAAACTTCAAATCTAACTAAAACTGTAAGCTAAGACTCTAGGCTAAAACTCTAAATTCTTAGCTATAACTCAACTAAACTTCAACTCTAACTAAAACTCTAAGCTAAGACTCTAAGCTAAAATTATAAAGTAAAACTAAACTTCAACTCTAACTAAAACTTTAAGCTAAGACTCTAAGGTAAAACTCTAAACTCTTAAGTAAAACTAAACTAGAACTCTAACAAAAACTCTAAGCTAAGACAAGCTA
Source organism: Artemia sp. Qi Xiang Cuo (assembly GCF_049724085.1). NCBI lineage: Eukaryota > Metazoa > Arthropoda > Branchiopoda > Anostraca > Artemiidae > Artemia > Artemia sp. Qi Xiang Cuo. The sequence continues at coordinate 21,321,379 of NC_142798.1, read as the reverse complement.
AAAACTCTAAATTCTTAACTAAAACTAAACTAAACTTCAACTCTAACAAAAACTCTAAGCTAAGACTCTAGGCTAAAACACTAAACTCTTAAATTAAACTTAACTAAACTATAACTTTAACTAAAACTCTAAGCTATGTCTCTAAGGAAAAACTCTAAACTAATAAATATAAAGAAACTAAACTACAACTATCAAAAAAACAATACTATAATAATTTAAGCTAAAAGCAATCAAAGATAAAATATAAATATGCTAAAAGAAAACTAACGCTAAAAATATAATCTCATTATATAAGATCCATATTTTAAATCAAAATAAAATACACCATAAATTCAACAAAACTATAAGATAAGACTCTCAACTTAAAAATCTAAACTCAAACTAAATTAAACTTCAACTCTAACTAAAACTCTAAGCTAAGACTCTAAGGTAAAACTCCAAACTCTTAACTATAACTAAACTAAACTAGAACTCCTAAGCTAGGACTCTAAGGTAAAACTCTAAACTCTTAACTAAAACTAAAATAAACTAGAACTTCAACAAAAACTCAAGCTAAGACTCTAAGCTAAAACTCTAAACTCTTAACTAAAACTTAACTGAACTACAGCATTAACTAAAACTCTAAGCTAAAACTCTAAGCTAAAACTCTAAATTATTAATTATAACTAAACTAAACTTCAACTCTAACTAAAACTCTAAGCTAAGACTCTAAGATAAAACTCCAAACTCTTAACTATAAATAAACTAAACTTCAACTCTAACTAAAACTCTAAGCTAAGACTCTAGGCTAAAACTCTCAACTCTTAACTATAACTAAACTAAACTTCAACTCTAACTAAAACTCTAAGCTAAGACTCTAAGCTAAAACTCTAAACTCTTAACTATAACTAAACTTCAACTCTAACTAAAACTCTAAGCTAAAACTCTATACTCAACTAAAACTAAACTAAACTAGAACTCTAAGCTAAAACTATAAAGTAAAACTAAACTAAACTTCAACTCTAACTAAAACTCTAAGCCAAGACTCTAAGGTAAAACTCTAAACTAAAACTAAACTAAACTAGAACTTAAACAAAAACTATAAGCTAAGACTCTAAGCTAAAAACTCTTAACTATAACTAACCTAAACTGCAACTCTAACAAAAACTCTAAGCTAAGACTCTAGGCTAAAACTCTAAACTGTTAACTAAAATTTAACCAAACTACAACTTTAACTAAAACTCTAACCTATGACTCTAAGCTAAAACTATAAATTCTTAAGTATAACTAAACTAAACTTCAACTCTAACTAAAACACTAAGCTAAGATTCCAAGGTAAAACTCTAAACTCATAACTAAAACTAAACTAAACTAGAACTCTAACAAAAACTCTAAGCTATAACTCTAAACTCTTAACTATTACTAAACTAAATTTAAACTCTAACTAAAACTCTAAGCTAAAAGTCTAAACTCTTAACTAAAACTAAACTAAAGTAGAACTTCAACAACAACTCTAAGCTAAGACTCTAAGCTAAAACTCTAAACTCTTAACTAAAACTAAACTAAACTAGAAGTCTAACAAAAACTCTAAACTCTTAACTAAAGTAAACTTCAACTCTAACTAAAACTCTAAGCTAAGACTCTAAGGTAAAACTCCAAACTCTTAACTATAACTAAACTAAACTAGAACTCTAACAAAAACTCTAAGCTAAGACTCTAAGGTAAAACTCTAAACTCTTAACTAAAACTAAAGTAAACTAGAACTTCAACAAAAACTCTAAGCTTAGACTCTAGGCTTAAACTCTAAACTCTTAACTATAACTAAACTAAACTATAACTTTAACTTAAACTGTAAGCTAAGATTCTAAGCTAAAAACTCTAAATTCTTAACTAAAACTAAACTAAACTTGAACTCTAACTAAAACTCTAAGTTAAGACTCAAAGCTAAAACTCCAAACTCTTAACTATAGCTAAACTAAACTTCAACTCTAACTAAACTCTAAGCTAATACTCTATGCTAAAATTCTAAATTGGTAACTAAAACTAAAGTTAACTAACACTCAGCCTAAAACTCTAAGCTAAGACTCTAAGCTAAGACTCTAGGCTAAAACTCTAAACTCGTAACTAAAACTTAACTAAACTACAACTTTAACTAAAACTCTAAGCTATGATTCTAGGCCAAAACTCTAAATTCTTAACTATAATTAAACTAAACTTCAACTATAACTGAAACTCTAAGCTAAGACTCAAAGCTAAGACTCAAAACTAAAACTCCAAACTCTTAACTTTAGCTAAACTAAACTTCAACTCTAACAAAACTCTAAGCTAAGACTCTAGGCTAAAACTCTCAACTCTTAACTATAACTAAACTTAACTTCAACTCTAACTAAAACGCTAAACTAAGACTCTAAGCTAAAACTCTAAATTCTTAACTATAACTAAACTTCAACTCTAACTAAAACTCTAAGCTAAGACTCTAAGGTAAAACTCTTTACTAAAACTAAACTAGAACTCTAACAAAAACTCTAAGCTAAGACTAAGCTAAAACTCCAAACTCTTAACTATAACTAAACTAAACTTAAACTCTAACAAAAACTCGAAGCTTAAGAATCTAGACTAAAACTCTAAACTCAACTATAAATAAAATAAACATCAACTCTAACCAAAACTGTATGAAAAGACTACAAGATAAAAATCTATAGTAAGACTAAGCTAAACTTCAAATCTAATTAAAACTCTTAGCTAAGACTAAGGTAAAACTCGAAACTCAACTAAAACTAAACTAAACTAGAACTCTAACAAAAACTCGAAGCTAAGACTCTAAGCTAAAAACTCTAAACTCTTAACTATAACTAAACTAAACTTCAACTCTAACTAAAGCTCTAAGCAAAGACTCTCAGCTAAAACTCTAAACTCTTAACTATAACTAAACTAAACTTCAACTCTAACTAAAGCTCTAAGCTAAGACTCTCAGGTGAAACTCTAAACTCTTTACTAAAACTTAACTAAACTACAACTTTAACTAAAACTCTAAATTCTTAACTATAACTAAACTAAACTTCAACTCTAACTAAAACTCTAAGCTAAGACTCTAAGGTAAAACTCTAAACTCTTAACTAAAACTAAACTAGAACTCTAACAAAAACTACAAGTTAAGACTCTAAGCTAAAACTCTAAATTCTTAACTATAACTAAACTTCAAGTCTAACTAATACTCGAAGCTAAGACTAGGCTAAAAACTCTAAACTCTTAACTAAAACTAAAGTAAACTAGAACTTCAACAACAACTCTAAGCTAAGACTCTAAGATAAAAACTCTTAACTATAACTAAACTAAACTAGAACTGTAACTAAAACTCTAAGCTAAGACTCTAAGCTAAAAGTCTAAGCTGTTAACTAAAACCGAGGTAAACTTTAACTCTGAATAAATCTCTAAGCTAAGACTCCAAAGTAAAACTCCTTACCATTAACTAAAGCTAAACTAAACTAGAATTCTAACAAAAACCCTAATATAAAACTATAAGTTCAAGATCCAAACTCTTAACTAAAACTAAACATAACCAGAACTTCAAAAAAAACTCTAAGATAATAGTCTAAGATAATACTACAGGCTAAAACTATGCAATCTTAACTAAAACTTAACTAAAACTACAACTTTAACTAAAACTCTAAGCTATGAATAAGCTAAAACTCTAAATTCTTAACTATTACTAAACTAAACTTCAACTCTAACTAAAACTCTAAGCTAAAACTCTAAACTCTTCACTAAAACTAAAGTAAACTTCAACTCTAACTAAAACTCTAAGCTAAGACTCTAAGGTAAAACTCTAAACTCTTAACTATAACTAAACTAGAACTCTAACAAAAACTCTAAGCTAAGACTCTAAGGTAAAACTCTAAACTCTTAACTAAAACTAAACTAAACTAGAACTTCAACAAAAACTCTAAGCTAAGACTCTAAGCTAAGACTCTAGGCTAAAACTCTAAACTCTTAACTAAAACTACAACTTTAACTAAAACTCTAAGCTAAGACTCTAGGCAAAAACTCAAAACTCTTAACTATTACTAAAATAAATTTAAACTCTAACTAAAACTCGAAGATAATACTTTAAGATAAAAATATGAAGTAAAACTATACTAAACTTCAACTCTAACTAAAACTCTAAGCTAAGACTCTAAGGTAAAACTCTAAACTCTTAAATAAAACTAAACTAAACTAGAACTAACTAGAAACAAAAACTCTAAGCTAAGACTCTAAGCTAAAAACTCTAAACTCTTAACTATAACTAAACTAAACTTCAACTCTAACTAAAGCTCTAAGCTAAGACTCTGGGCTAAAACGCTAAACTCTTAATTAAAACTTAAATAAACTACAACTTTAACTAAAACTCTAGGCTATGACTAAGCTAAAACTCTTAAATTCTTAACTATAACTAAACTAAACTTCAACTCTAACTAAAACTCTAAGCGAATACTCTAAGGTAAAACTCTAAACTCTTAACTAAAACTAAACTAGAACTCTAACAAAAACTCTAAGTTAAGACTCTAAGCTAAAACTCTAAACTCTAAACTATAGCTAAAATTAACTTCAAATCTAACAAAAACTATAAGCAAAGAGTCTAGCCTAAAACTCTTAACTATTACTAAACTAAACTTCAACTCCTAACTAAAACTAAACTAAACTTCAACTCTAACTAAATCTGTAAGCTAAAATACTAAGCTGAAACTCCAAACTTTTAACCAAAACTTAACTAAACTAGAATTCTAACAAAAACTCTAAGCTAAAACTCTAAACTCTTAACTAAAACTAAACTAAACTAGAACTCTCAACTAACAACTCTAAGCTAAGACTCTAAGGCTAAGGCTGTAAAATATTACCTGTAACTTAACTAAAACTACAAATCTATCTACCATTCTAATATAATACACTAATATAAAACTCTACATTATTAATAATTACCGAACTAAACTTTAGCTCTAATTAAATATCTCAACCAAGACTCAGGGGTGGAAGACTTAAGATATAAACTATAACTAAACTGAAATAGAACTTTAACTAAAACTCTAAGCTAAAACTCAAAGCTAAAACTCCAAACTCTTAACTATAGCTAAACTAAACTTCAACTCTAACTAAACTCTAAGCTAAGACTCTAAGCTAAAACTATAAAGTAAAACTAAACTAAACTTCAACTCTAACTAAAACTCTAAGCTAAGACTAAGGTAAAACTCGAAACTCAACTAAAACTAAACTAAACTAGAACTCTAACAAAAACTCGAAGCTAAGACTCTAAGCTAAAAACTCTAAACTCTTAACTATAACTAAACTAAACTTCAACTCTAACTAAAGCTCTAAGCAAAGACTCTCAGCTAAAACTCTAAACTCTTAACTATAACTAAACTAAACTTCAACTCTAACTAAAGCTCTAAGCTAAGACTCTCAGGTGAAACTCTAAACTCTTTACTAAAACTTAACTAAACTACAACTTTAACTAAAACTCTAAGCTATGCCTCTAAACTAAAACTCTAAATTCTTAACTAAAACTAAACTAAACTTCAACTCTAACTAAAACTCTAAGCTAAGACTCTAAGGTAAAACTCTAAACTCTTAACTAAAACTAAACTAGAACTCTAACAAAAACTCCTAGCTAAGACTCTAAGCTAAAACTCTATAAAATCTTAACTATTACTAAACTAAACTTCAACTCTAACTAAAACTCGAAGCTAAGACTCTAAGCTAAAACTCTAAACTCTTAACTAAAACTAAACTAAACTAGAACTTCAACAAAAACTCTAAGCTAAGACTCTAAGCTAAAAACTCTTAACTATAACTAAACTAAACTAAACTAGAACTGTAACAAAAACTCTAAGCTAAGACTCTAAGCTAAAACTCTAAACTCTTAACTAAAACTAAAAGAAAACTTCAACTCTAACTAAAACTCTAAGCTAAGACTCTAAGGTAAAACTCTAAACTCTTAACTATAGCTAAACTAAACTAGAACTCTAACTAAAACCATAAGATAAGACTAAAATGTCAAGATCCAAACTCTTAACTAAAACTAAACTTAACCAGAACTTCAAAAAAAACTAGAAGATAAGAGTCTGAGATAATATTACATTCTAAAACTATGCATTCATATCCATAAGGTAACAGAGACTACAAGTTTCAATACAACTGTAATGTATGACTGTAAGCTAAAACTCTAAATTCTTAACTATTACTAAACTAAACTTCAACTCTAACTAAAACTCTAAGCTAAAACTCTAAACTGTTCACTAAAACTAAAGTAAACTTCAACTCTAACTAAAACTCGAAGCTAAGACTCTAAGGTAACACTCTAAATTCTTAACTATAACTAAACTAGAACTCTAACAAAAACTCTAAGCTAAAACTCTAAACTCTTAACTATAACTAAACTAAACTAGAACTTCAACAAAAACTCTAAGCTAAGATTCTAAGCTAAGACTCTAGGCTAAAACTATAAACTCCTATCTAAAACTACAACTTTAACTAAAACTCTAAGTTAAGACTCTAGGCTAAATCTCTAAACTCTTAACTATTACTAAACTAAACTTCAAGTCTAACTAAAACTCTAAGCTAAGATTTTAAGCTAAAACTATAAAGTAAAACTAAACTAAACTTCAACTCTTACTAAAACTGTAAGCTAAGACTCTTATGTAAAAATCTAAACTATCAACTAAAATTAAACTAAACCATAACTATAACAAAAACTCTAATCTAAGACTCTAATCTAAAAACTCTAAACTCTTAACTATAATTAAACTAAACTTCCACTATAACTAAACCTATAAGCTAAGGCTCTAGGCTAAAACTCTAAACTCTTAACTAAAACTAAACTAAACTACAGCTTTAACTAAAACTCTAAGCTATGACTAAGCTAAAACTCTTAAATTCTTAACTATAACTAAACTAAACTTCAACTCTAACTAAAACTCTAAGCGAAGACTCTAAGGTAAAACTCTAAACTATTAACTAAAACTAAACTAGAACTCTAACAAAAACTCTAAGTTAAGACTCTAAGCTAAAACTCTAAACTCTTAACTATAAATAAACAAAACTTCAACTCCAAAAAAAACTCTAAGCTAATACTCTAAGCTAAAAATATAAACTATTAAATAAAACTAAAGTAAAATTCAACTCTGACTAAAAATCTAAGCTAATACTATAAGGTAAAACTATAAAATATTAAATATAAATAAACTAAACTATAACTCTAAAAAAAACTCTAAGTTAAAACTCTAAACTCTTAACTAAAACTAAACTAGAACTTCAACAACAACTCTAAGCTAAGACTATTCTAAAAATATAAACTATGAAATAAAAATTAAATAAAACTTTAAATAAAAATTTAAGGTATTACTCTAATATAAAACTACGCACTATTAACAATTACTAAACTAAACTTTACCTAGAACTAAAAATCTAAGCTAAGAGTCTAGGATAAAACTCTAAACTCTTAACTAAAACTAAACTAGAACTTCAACAAAAACTCTAAGCTAAGACTAAGCTAAAAACTCTAAACTCTTAACTAAAACTAAACTAAAATAGAAATCTAACAAAAACTCTAAGCTAAGACTCTAGGCTAAAACTCTAAACTCTTAACTAAAACTTAACTGAACTAAAACTCTAACTAAAACTCTAAGCTAACACTCAAAGATAAAACTCCAAACTCTTAACTATACCTAAAATAAACTTCAACTCTAACTAAACTCTAAGCTAAGGCTCTATGCTAAAACCCTAAACTCTTAACTAAAACTGAAGTAAACTTCAACTCTAACTAAAACTAAGCTAAGACTCTAGGCTAAAACTCTGCCCATGGGTTAAAGAAAAAACCGGAAAAATGTTGGATAATTTTTAAGTCTAAAAAATTCAGTCCGGAAAAACTTAAAAAAATTCAAAAAGGAAGGGAGGGGCTCGTGGGCCTTTGGGGGCCCGGGGGGGTACTTGGGGGCTTGGGGACCCGGGGTGGGCCTTTGGGGACCCGGGGGAATTTTAGGGTCCAGGGGCATTTGGGGGCCCGGGGGCCTTTGGGGGCTCGGGGGACATTGGGGGTTGGGGTATGGGGACCTCACAAGGTTGGGTAGGGGACCTCACAACACTGTTCAAATGGAACTTGCGTATTATAACGACCAGGGAGTTTCACCTCAAATCATCTTCTAAATCATCTTCTAAAAAGTCAAACTGTTTCGCTCAAATAATCTTCTAAAATGTTTCAAACGGTTTCGCCCAAATAATCCCTAAACGTAATTTTTGCGTGTTCCTTTTGTTTTGGCATCCCTGTGCTGGCACATTTGAAATTCCTAGGAAAAAATTCCCGGGTTAATCTCTTCCTCTCAAAGATGTTCCTAGCTACACTATTATGGTTTCGATAGAATATCAATTTATCGCTAAGCCTAATGACCTAAGATACCACTTTTTAAAATAAATTTCTATCTACTTAGAATCCCATGTAATTCCTAGGAAACAAGTGCTGACATTTCTAATTCCCCTTTCGTAGATCAATAATTCTCATCGATTATGAAAATCAATTTTGTATAATTCTGTCCCCTTCTTTTATGTAATCAATTTATCAGAAATCCTCTCCCCTTCATTTATGCAAATCAAGTTCTCGGAAATCCACTTCCCCCTCTTGTCCTAGATTAATACACCTCTCCCCCCGTTAATGCGCATGTGCAAACTTCCCCCTGGAGTCATTACACATGGAAACAACAAATAACTCGACCTCGAAAGAGGTGTCATTGACCCCATTAGAATCAATAAACCAAGTAAATACATCAAAGTGAGAAAAATCCTTTTTTTTCATTCTTAGTGACAAAAACCATAAAAAACATGCATAAATTATGTCCCCCCGGACTGGTACCCCCTTCCCTACTGGAATATATTAATTTAAAATTAGTTTCTTCAAAATTTAGTGTTCCAACGTTGAAGCCAAGTTTCTCGTTCAAGAGAAATCTGACTTGTCTACCCGTGAAAAGATCTAATGTCGCTTATGTTTTTACGTTCTCTGGAGCACTCGCACCTCGGTCCGGGTTTTTATAATGGGTGAGATAGGGAAAGATCATACTGCCTATAATATATATACTGTGGTATGTACTATGTACTATGCTTCAAAAAGTACTCACTGGCCACTAATATCTTCATTTTCCTCCATCTTAAAGTGACTTTAAAACAGTATTCTTGAAGGAGAAGTCTTGGAACAATCTTTAGACAGGACTTGTCTCCCAGGACACTGCATGCGGGTGTTGATGAAGGTCAATTCGAGCAATGATTATTACTTGAAAAATTGTATAAAACTCTAGTGAAATTTATATTTGACTCTGTTTATTCTTCCTCTTTCAGGATGCAAATATAACTTGGAATACGGACAATCCCGATTTTACTGACTGTTTCCAAAAGACAGTTTTAGTTTGGGTGCCTTGCATTTGGCTCTGGCTTTTTAGTTTATTAGAAGTATATTATATATATTCAAGCAAAACAAGACTTATACCTTGGACAGCTCTTAATATCATCAAAACGGTAAGGGGTTTTTAATTCAAGTGTGCTTATGAATATGTAATTCCGGGCCCCGATCCTAATATTTAAGAACATTGGATGCGAATAGTAGGGGTGTTTGCGTCCTTTGAAACTTATGCCTAAGAGTATATATTTTTTAGCTATTTTTCAGTAAACCTGAAATCAGATACTTGATGTGAGAAAAGTTTTCTCTAATGTTGCTTCTTTTACTAACTTTTCCCTTTGGTATACGAGTTCTACTCTCCCTCGCCAACGGAAACATGTAAAATGTTGTAATGTATTGATATTTACAGTAAAGGACATTGAACCTTAATATTTAAGAAAATTGGATGCAATTTTCTACTCTTCAAAATTGTGTTCTTGTGTGTATGCTCTTCAAAACTTAAGCCAGGCCGGAGACTGTGTATCCTTTAGCTGTTTTTGCAGTGGACCTGAAACCTTACACTTGAAGCTAGAATGTGTTTCTCTACTTTCGCAACCTCAGCCTTGAAGGCTCACTGACGGGGTTTTGGGTATTATCAAACGGTAAGCGCTTATCAATTCTAGTCGCCTAATAATTGTCTATGTCTGTAACTCCCAAACAATCACTAAACTGCAGCTTTGAAGACAATTTTATGGATTATATAGTAGTATCTGAAGTCATGCGACCGTTTCTCATATTACGATGCGCAAATTCAGTTAAGATGTTCACAAATTTTATCCAAATGTTTGGTGAGTCTACTATGTCTCATGGCTGGGGTGTTGAGTCGATTTTTTTAGGGTGGGGATGGAAGGGGGGGGGCTTCAAATTATGTGTTTGGGGAAGGAGGCAAAAATATTCTGTTTACCTGGCTCTTGCAAATGGGTTTACTTAGCCGTTTTTTTATGGAAGCGTATTACCAGGACCAGGCTCCAACCCTAATCAAGTATATTGATTGATGGTAATAAGAGTGAGTGTCAGATGCTATTCAATGCTGAATTCTAAATGTATGGTTCTTAAGCTTTTAGTAAACCAGAATTACCAAAGTTATTTTTATTTTGGGCGAAAATTTTCTATCCGTCAGTAATTTAGTATTAGTTAGGCTTATTTCTGTACAGAAATTCTACTCAGGCTAACTTTCTATTCTACAAATAGGGGGGGGGGGGTCAATGTTTGCCTCATCATTATAGTTGTTCCTTACAAAAGCCGTGTTCTTTCTAATAAAGAAGCTTTTATGTTCCTGTCCGTCGTATTTTAAGATTTTGCTAAGTGTAACACCCTACCACCGAATTGAATCACTTCGAATCGGTATGGTCTGAAATGATCCTAATATGCTTACTCAGTAAATCCAATGGGACGGTGTCAATTTAAAGTGACCTCATTCACCGATAGTATGTGATAACAGCAACAATGCGCATTATTTCAAACTACAAACTGGTTTCAAGTGATAAAATACAATATGAACAAATAATCAAAAAACTTAAATTATATTTATCGTTTTAGAACGAACTTGTTTTTCTAAGTTCTTAATACATTTGTATTGCTCAACAATTCATTTTCTATATATTTATTCTTTACGTAATTCTAGTTCATGGAAGTACACAGATCTAGTAACGGTACAGGATACCATGGTACACCGTAATTAGTCGCTAGCGACCCCACAGACAATATGATAACGAGAATTCCAAAGGAATCTCCGAGGAAAAATTCAACTATTTTGGAATAAAATTCTAACTATTTATACCCTGCTTTATAGAAAGACCAGCACTGTCTTCAGTAAGCCTTTAAGGTATCGACTAGGTCAAAGTTTTACTTTTTATATACACGGTGAATTTGTTGTCGTATCGGACAATTTGTTAAGCCAGGTTTGAGTTTTGAGTACGCAAGGGTTTGAGTTTACGGTTTTAGTGTTTAGGTACTTGCTAACGCTACTGGTGAATTCATTTTCTCTAGTTTTTTAGGGGGGGGGGGGTCTTAACTTGTTTGGAATTGCTTTGTTCCTTTAGTCTGAGGAGTTTTTTTTTTCATTTTATTGATGTTACCTCTGTGTAGCATTTATTATGAAAGATAATATGAGAGCTGCAAACAAACAGCAAAAAAACAGGAAAATTGATGCAGGAAAACAGGAAAATTGGTTGCATTTCTGAAAACAAATCTGCTATATTTCTTTTTATCTTTATTTACCTTTGCTTTACATTGGGCCAAATCTAAAACGACCAGTTATGCAAAAAGGGCAAATTAGGAATATTTGTGTACACAATAAAATAAAAGTTCAAAATAGGGATAAAATCCTTTTTAATAGACAGTGTATAGACATTCACAAAAATACCATATATTTCGGTCACATATACAGTGACCGTCATCTACTGCTGACTGCTTAGTTTTATTAGTTTTACTGATGACTGTCAGCTGTATGTGTGACCGAAATATCTGGTATTTTTTGTGAATTTCTATACACTGTCTATTAAAAAGGATTTTATCCCTATTTTGAACTTTTATTTTATCGTCATGGAAAGGCAGTGGGGTCTCCGAAATTATCTACATCATATTTGTATACACTTTTCAAACTAACTTATGTTTTGGACGCTAGCATAGTCCTAACTGCTGTATTTTAATATATTTAAAAACCAAAGAATGTCCCTATATTTAGACATCTTCAGGCTGACGTTGTAATAAATATATATGAAACTTGTTTTGCATCTATCTAGCTCTACCAGGCAACACTGCGCTGTCAGTGGCACTGATAGTTTTTTTTAATTACCATTTAAACCACGTCAATACTCTAATTATTCCTATCTTATCAGTTTTGCACACTTTGATTCATTGCCGTCAACTGTTATTTGGAAGTGTACAATAAACCTTCAAAATGACGGTTAAAATATGTATTGAACTTTTATCTTCTTGGCAATTTTGATAGAAAAGTTGAATATCAGAGGGCTTTTTACCCGCTCCGTTCATCCTGTGGTGTCAATTAATGAAAAATCAGGGGGAGGGGGAACAAAATATAATTTCGAAATCTAGGGGCAGCAGGCAATTTTGTTAAAAAAAAGTAAAATACAAAAGAAAGATTTTTCAATGAAATTACACTCAAAAAGGCATTTCTGAGAATCTATTGGGGGGGGGGGGGTATTTTTGCCTTCTGATACTCCCCGTAATTGATGTCACTGCATTCATCTCGTTAAGTGGCTGATACCATCATTTCCAAAACCCAAAAAATGTCTATGCGTTTTTTTTGTTAAATTGTCCTTTGGTAATAATTTGACTAAATTATATATTTTGGATCTCATTACTCCTTTCCCTTACATAAGAGCTGCAATACAGTATAAAAACCACATTTTAACCTTTTTTTATTTTTTAGAGAATTTTTGTCTTGCTTTTCATAATTGCCGTTTAAATTTATTTATTTATTATGAAGCTTACTTGATCACTTTCAACGTGATACCTTAAACTAGGTGTCCTTTTCCCAGACCACACTGCCTTTCTATGACGAACAAATAAAATGTTCAAGTGGGGATACGGCCATTTGTTTAGACGGTGAAAACAGTTGCAAAAGTCTAGATATTTCAGTCATATAAACAGCGATCCTCATCAGGAGTAATGCTAAAGTATTAAAGTTAACATATTTATACAAAACAAAATAATTAACCTTCTGCTCATTCACTAGATTTTTTTCTCCGAGAGTTCAATAAACAGGGTTCATTCAAAGTCTTGAGATACAAATTTTCTTCTTTAATCTTGCCTAAATGTAAAGTGAATTTCCAATGAAGGTGGCAAAGTCTTCTCTTTCTTCCAATTGCAAAAGAAATGTTGAATTTATAATACTTGATTGGTCTCAGCTCCCCATATATAAGACACATTTTCGACGTTATACCTTAAATTAGGTATCCCTTTCCCAGACCATACAGCCTTTCTATGACGAACAAATAAAATGTTCGAAAGGGGATCAGTCCATTTATTTAGATAGTGAAAACAGGTACAAAAGTCTAGGTATTTCGATCACATATACAGCGATCGTCAACAGTAGCAATACTTGATCACTAATATACCTTATCGCTTGATCACGTTGCTTGATCGCTTGATCACCAACACATAAATGAAATTGTGAAATGGTAAAAATAAGTAAAACCCCAATGGAATGAACCCAAGAGTCAAAAGTTAAGTGCAAATCAGGAGAAAAGTATTACACATAATACTTCATATTTTACTATATTATTTAATACTACATATTTTTATAAATTTTTGACACATTTTTGCGTGGATCTTATTTAGGGAATATATAGGACTTTTGGAGGAAACTAAGGGAAAAAGCAGAAGTTTCAAGCTGAATATTACAAAGTTCAAGACAAATTTTGAGGATAAGCCAAATGCTTGTCATAAAAGAAGAAAAGGAACGCAATAAAAGCTCACAAAACTGATGGGGAAGGTTCAGACATATATACACAGTGGGGGGTTTTGACCCCTTACCCTCCGTCTAACTTCTGATTTCTTCTATGCTTCATAATTTGGCTTGATATAATTCGTCTATTTTAGATTTCTCTTTAGTTTGCCATTGTTACCTACAAAAATTCTTAATTTCAAGGTCAGACCAAGAAAACTTCTACTAAATGTACCAATTTCAAATTTCGTTTATTTTCTGTTAAAAAGGTCATTGATTCTTATTCATTTTCTATTTTTTTCTTGGGATGATCTCGTCAAATGAGTGATCATAGAATACCGTAAAAGAGCTCCCTCGAACGAAAAATTTCAAGTTCAATTGCCTTTTAAGGAGCAAAAGATGATGCACCGTAACAGAGTACCGATTTCTGAAATTTTGTCCCTCAAAACAAAAATTGTAGCCTAAGAAAGGCCAACATGCAATCAAATGAAAATTTTTAGATAGCCAGTTGGTTCAAAACATCAAAAATCTGTATATAACTTCCCACTTTCAGAAGCAATTTGTCCCTAATTTGTTAGAAGTGTTTGTCCCTAAACTTATTTGTCCATACAAATGAACCGAAATTGTAAATCGCGTATACGGCAACAGTGACGGTTATACATTATTGGATGTTTTTGCATCAACCATTAGGAAGGATATGGAGGTGTGGAGGCGTTCGCAGCAGGTTTCCAAAGCATCGTGAGGTGCGCCCGGCTGCTTGGGTCAAAAACCGAGACTTCTTAGTGAGCCGCAGCAACTTCTCGTTGTTGACGAAGTCGAACCATCGCAGACCTTCGATCATCCTCAAGCTCTGACTGAAACACGTCAACATTTTTAAGAGTGGCGGTGCCACATCTCAGCTCCGTAAAGCATCACAAAGCTAACGAGTGCCCCGTCATATATATGATCATTTCCGTTTGCTTTAAGGTTTAACATTGCTCTCTACTTTCGTTTGAAATAGCTTGTTTTTTTACGAATATAATACCTATTATAACTTAATTACAGGACTTGTTGCAATATATTGTGGAATATTCTCAAGACTATCTTTGCAGGTTGTTAATTTACTTTTGATTGTCCTGTGTATCATTGATTTTGCCTGGGCTGTGGACAGCGAGAGTGCTGGCAGACTTCCGATTTTCCCTGCTGATATCTACTCACCTTTGATAAAATGTGCAACTCTGGTAAGAAATGCCCAAAGAAGACATATTCTATTTTATTTTTACATGCTTAACCGTCTTTTTCTCATAAGGGCAACGAAGACAAAAGCGTTAAATGCTATTAATAAATCTTGTTAGCCAACGTTATTGCTTTTAATAAATACAAAAAAAAGAAACAAATAAAAAAACGGGGACAAATTAGATTAAAAAATATCTCCTTCCATGAAAAATAATGTGCAAGTTTAAAATTAAAACCAGCAAAAATTAGCTTAATTAAGATGTCAAACCCAAAAAGAGGAGAAATTATTTTGAAGGAGGAAATGAAAGCTTTCAAAGATAAATTAAAAAGACAAATGAAGTCGAATCTTAAATAGGTATAAACTGCCACAAATCTAGAGTGCATTACTTTTACCTGCCTTTTTGAGACAAACTTCCAAGTCGGAGATTGTTTTAGATTTTTAGGAGCATTTACGTTTTTACCTGCATTTTTGCGATCTATTTCAGACCTTGAAAATTCTTTCGAGAGGTAGGGGAGTTGAACCAGGTAGCCCTCTTATCAGTTTTACTTTTATATCCCTGGCCCCCTTTTCCTCCTACGGTCAACGAAGCCAAAAGTCTTCTAGTGCACTATATTACGTCTTCTAACACGGTTTTTTCCCCGGTCGTCTTTTTGTTTCTTTTTGGAATCCCAGCCTTTTAGTTGAGTATTGTTTTGTTGTTGTCAGCAACTTTTGCTTTTAAGGATTCTTTTGTAAGTAAAAGTATAACGAAGTAATTATTTTTCTCATAATAGCCTGATTTTTCAAGGTGTCGCAAATAAATCCCACTCTGACCTCTCCCTGCTTATAATGCTTTGCATTGTTCTTCAGTAATGGAAAACACCTTACACCATAAAAATGAGTATTTAGTCGTAAACCAAGAATTTTTTATTTTCTGTTTTGCCTGATTTTCGCAGAAAATTGGAAAATCTCTTAGTTTTTCAATTTAAAGGATTGTTTCATAAAGCTGTAATCGTGGTGTAGTCACTAGGAAACTGTAAGGCTCTCGTATTTACGAATACTTATTACAAAGATACGAAAAACCTATATTAATTTAATGATTATAGCTGCAATACAGCTACAAAAGAAATACCGAAGCAACTATAAAACTGGAAGCTTACAAAACTTGTAGCATCCAGAGGAAAAGAATTTTATTTTGTTTTAAAATAACGCCCTTCTAAAATTATGAGCTTCTTACTCGGAAAGTTTCTAAAGTAACGCGAGAATAGCATTTTTTCCTTTCGTTTTTTTTTTGAAAAGGAAATACTTCGCTTTGGTAAACAACGACAGCTTTTAATTGCCAATTTTTAAATATCGTTATTTGACATTGTTATTGTTTTTGATATTGACACTAATTGAGCTTGTCGTTTAAAGAAAGAATTCCACAAAAATTGAAGACTAAACTTATAGGGCTCTCCATCTCGTGGGGTTCTCCATCTCGATATAAAAAACTGTTATCCTGAAAGTGAATAATGATTATCCAAGAAAAGGTTAACCATGCCACGAAGTTGACAAACAAACTCTGATAGCCGTTCTCTGCTATTTTTGAGATTCCGCCAGGTATACGAGACCTTGCATGACATGAATCTGTTAAAGACAATGGTAGCAAATAATTCCAAATATTTAATGTATATTTTAAAGTTTTTGTCAGCCCGTGTTTTGGTTTTCTTGTCATGGATTTCGTTCGTATCGGAACTAATCAATTGTAATTTTTAGTTACATGCTCAATTAACTTTTGTGTTCCATAGAATTTGTCGTAACCAACATAACAGCGTTGACTTGATAAAGAACAGTAACTCACATAGCTTGTTTTTGTATTTTTCTTCGGTCTCATCATATAGAACAAAAGATCTTAGAAAGTTAAGGGAGGGTTTATTTGATTTAAAATTAAATATTTAGTGTTTTTTTGAATAGCCGAAACAAAGTGGAGGATGATCGACTGCCATTTAAGCCAGCTTAGCTCAGCAAGATATCGCATTAAATTTACACGATTGCCATTTTAGTCTGAACATTCGAAAAGAACTTAAATCTGCTAAATTTTTATGGTTACACTCTTCTATGAAGGCAATGCTCTTCTTTAGGTAATCCATACCTGGCTCAAAGACTCAGTTATTGCGCATTACCCATTTTATATGGACTAGAAGCAGTGTCGTCTTTCTAGCACGATTAGACCTTGACGACAAGGTGGCGCAATGGATATAGGCAGTGTTCCTTGAGTGATATCAATTTACGCAAATTAGTAGGATTAATGCTCTTTTTGATCCCCCTGCCAAACAATTACCCATTGAGCCCATACGTTAAGACAGCCATGACCAATGGTTTTCCTTTTCTTTAAAAATTTTCGGATTAAAAATTTCATTTCAGATGAACTTTGTCCTTTCTTATCTTGTACTTGCTAATATATTACTAGACAAGTTTGGACATGTTTTTACGAGATTATTTTTGATGAGTAATGATGACTTGTTACTAGCACTTTTACGAATTCGAAACAATTTGAAGCAAAAGAGAAAAAAAACAAACAAATAATATCACCCTGTTTACTTTGAATTGTTCATTGAAATAAGGTTCATATGGCGAAACTAGCGGTTTGAGGGGAGGAGGAGGAGGGTCTAAGATAGATGCCGAGTTGGTGTTACTCCTTATGTATTCAACATTACTAAAACCAAAATAGTTATAGTTATATATGGACCAATTCATGTATAATAGAATTTCTTACCTAATATAAAAAAGGCTTTTGTATATAAGAAAAAGGGAGGGGGGGGGGGCTCGCTAAATTCCTGATGTCACTTCAAGGCGAAGACCTATCTTCATCCTTGAGTTTATGATGCCGTTTAAAAGTTTTCTGAACGTTAAAGAAGGAAGCTATATTTATCGTTTGAATTTCCTGAAAAGGCCAAAAATATCGACGTAGATCAGAAAGTTTTTTTTATTAAAAAGGATTGAAAAAATTGACACTATGAAAATTTTACTACTGATACCTGGCGCTCAAAAAACTGTTTGAGTTATTTAGTGAAACTGATCGATAATTATCTTCCTATGTAAGTTGAATATTCTCCCTTTTATTTCACTCTCCTTCAACTCTTTAGAGAAGGTCTTGCAGTTGCGACTAAGATTCTGGAATTTTATCTTTTTTCATTATCTTAGATTTGTTGATGTTTTGCCTGATAGATTTTTGTGATTGCCCAGTTTCATTTACTAATTCCTAGCACTTATACAACTTGTATTAAGTCAGAACTAAGAAGATACCAAAAACGCTGTGTCATTATGCTATGGATGAATTCTTTTTTTCATGTCAATAATTAATAAAATTTTAGTTATATTCGCCACTACAAAAGCACATGATTTTTCATAATGTAATGTAATCGGATTAACGACGCTTCTTTGACTACTAAGGTCCCTGTGTTGGCCCTGCAGTGTGTTGCGACAGCCAGGTTCGATATCTGGCTTCCGTATTACTAAGTTAAGGTGAAACCCACTGCGCCAACACAGAACTCAGTACATGATTTGTTCGTCCGAGCAGGGCTTTTTTAAATAGGACCATTTTTTTTTATTCAAACTTCTATTTCTTGGTAAATATTTAAATTTATGTATAGTATAATATGATCATGAAATAATTTCATATTGCTGTTTCATGGCTAAAATTCGGGTGTGTAATAAAATGGTGTTCTTTTACGAGATTATAATATAAACACAGCCCACATCGAGACACTGGTAAATATAGGAAGCCGTTGGTTTGTCAAACAGATATTGAAAATGATTACGTTAATTGATTTGTCAGTTGTTTTTTCATGATTCTTAAATCACCTCTAACTTGCTCATGGAACTGATATCTCATTGCAATTTATGGAGACCAATTGTCGTTACTGATTGACGGAGGAAGGAACAGACGGCAAGGAGGGTGTGTGGGTGGACAACGGCATGGAGTGGCGTCTTGAAGCGTTTAAACGAAAGTAAGCTTACCGACGCTGGCAAGAGCGAGCTAAAAGACAAAGATAATGCCAGTGGTAATAATAATGGTACGAAGTGTAAAATGATGACAGTAATATCGGTGATGACAGTTAAATTGTTCATGTTAGTGGCATTGACGGCAGCGTCAATGATGATATGGATAACGGTAATATTCACGATTTAAGAGACACTGATTTTGAAGAGGGTTGTTCCGGGGGTCATTACATTCAAATTCATCTTCAGTATTGTCGTTGTCTTCCATGTTGTTATTCTGAAATATCGCCGATGTTTTCTAAACTGTCGCTGGTATCGTTGTCAGCATTTTTGTCGTCATCATTATCGAACCTCACCATCAAAAATTGCCATCCTCATCATTGTCTCCTCATCAGCGTGAAGACCAGCGATGTATCTCGAAGTCCGCTATTAAAGCACAACCACTCGAAAATTGGAATTTTTGCCCTAGAGGCCAGAAGAAAGATTGTCGGTCAGTGTTAAAAAAGGACGTAGAACCGCTTGGAGGCCTCCACCTCTTCGGTAAGTATTGGACAGTGATTGGCCGTACCAGGCCGAAGCCGTTGACCATGACCGTGCCTCAGAGGAATTCTGCTGGTGAAATTATGAATGCCGGTCAAGGCGGGGCAGCGTCTATTTCTCGTCAAAAGTAAGTAAGTGCTTTTTCCGTGGCCAGTTGCACCATGACGGGTTGTTCAGTAACAGGGTTTTGCACTGCGTACGTATTTGTTTTTTTTCCCAGGGGCGATCGTATTGACCCAGTGGTCGTAGAATATCATGGGATGGCTCATTGGAACGGAAATTAAAAGTTCTAGTGCCCTTTTTAAGTGACCAAAAAAATTGAGGGCAACTAGGCCCCCTCCCACGCTCATATTTTTCTCATAGTCACCCGATCAAGATTTTGGGATAGCCATTTTGTTCAGCATGGTCGAAAATATGATAACTATGTCTTTGAGGATGACTTAATCCCCTGAAGTCCCCAGGGGAAGGGCTGCAAGTTATGAACTTTGCCCAATGTTTACATATTGTGTTGGTTATGGGGAAGTATACTGACTTTTTCTGGGGGGATTTTTTATGGTAGTGGGGGGTGGATCAGGGGGTATGTGGGAGGATCTTTCCATGGAGGAAGTTTTCATGGGGGAAGGGACATTGTTATGAAGGGGGCGCCGAATTTCCCAGCATTATTTAAAGAAAAGATCAGAAATTATATAAAAAAAACAAGTTCTTCAACTGAAAGTAAGGAGCAACATCAAAACTTAAAACGACAGAAAACATTACATATATCATTGGGTTCACCCCCTAGTTAATACCCCGCTCTTTAAGCCAAAGATTTTTTAGTACTTTCCCAAGAGCTATTTATTCTAATTAGCGGAATTTGTGACTAAGGGGCAATTTTTAAAGAATTGGAACAAAATTCGAACTTTAGCTTAAAGAGCAAGGTATCGACTAGGGGGCGAACCCTCTAATATACGTATTAAAAATATATGAATATAGATGTTCGTTACATAAGTTAATTCGTAAGTTACGTATATTTATTACTAATAAAAACGTTCGTAAATAAAATTAAACAAGTTTTGAGAAAGCTATTTAACCAAATAAAAGTAAAATTAATATTCAAATTTTGTTTTAATTATTCATGTACGGTAAGCTAAAATCAAAACCTCTATTAATTTAAAAACGTTCAAAAATTAAATAAAAAAGAACAAGTTTTTTTAACTAAAAACGAACTTAAACGAAACTTAAAACGAACAGAAATTATTCCGTTTATGAAGGGGGCTGTCCCCTCCTCAACGCATCACTCTTTACGCTAACGTTTGACTCTTTGTCACAACTCTCCTATTTTTAAACTTTAGCGCAACGAGCGAGACGTTGAGGAGGGGGCAGCCCCTTTCATATACGGAATAATTTCTGTTCGTTTTAAGTTTTAACGTCGTTCCTTACTTTCAGTTAAAAAAACTTGTTTTTTTTTATTTAATAAGAGTCAGAACTTAAGATTCTGATTCAAAGATATATAATGACCCTACAAATATTTCATAAGAAGTCAGTCAGTCAGTCTAGGCTGTGCCTCTTTAAAAAATTCAATTATATTTTTGAGTCATTATTAGACGGGTAATATTGTAAATTGTTTTCATCTGCTTCAATAGGTACTCTCCCTTGTTCTACTCATAGTAGGGAAGCGACGAGGCATAAGATCTTCTGGAGTTCTATTTATTTTCTGGCTTCTTCTCTCTATATGTGGTGCAGTTACATATCGTACTCAAATTATGAGAGCCACCGATCCGGTAAGTTTATTTTTGATTTTTATATTTGAATGTATTTAACTTTTTTGTAGTAACCTTTAAAATGTGATTTTCTTTGTTATCTCTTGCTAATGTGGCAGTAAAGTTGCTAGATCATATTACTTTTAGGATATGTGTGTTGAACAGGCTTGGACCCTTTTAGATATTTGGTGGTTCCCTTCGGAGATTCTATAGTATTGTCAGTTTATAGTTGAAGAAAAAGCCATGCTCAATTAGAAGATGCCTCAAAGTTTTAGGCCCTCTCGCCTCATGGAACTCAGAAGAAAATATCAAGTGTAGTCCTTTTTTGTCACTTTCTCGAATGCTAGCTAGAAAATATTCGCAATGGTTACCCGTTGACGTATTATTTAATTTTAAAGGGTTTGTCTCACCCCCTTTACGCAATCAAGCATCAATATTAAAAATTCTTAAATTAAGAATTTTAAATACTGAAAAAATTTGATAGAACCCCTTAACTAAAATTTTAACGGTAGTACAGTTTTATTTTTCTATTGTGATTCCACACGATCTTGCTTCATTTGGTGGCACCTATCGGTACAACTGTTGGAACCAAATATATAAATATCAGGTTGCATGAATGTGTATGATATAGTGTTACATATATTCTAAATCGTTCAAATTCTACATGTACTTCTTCACAGTTACACATTAAATTATTATTTTGTTTTCTGGTTAGCCAATCTGAGCTCTGATCAAATAACTGTGTATTACTCATGTGATTAATTGTAAACGGTTTTTGTCTAGTCCATTTGCAATAGTATGTTACCATTTTCTTGCCTCGAATATCGTTCCCGGCCTTTTTACTTTGAACAAATAATCAGATTGAATTTCTCTGGCAAAGCTTTCGACTTTTTCTGTCACATTCATTAACTATAGAAGTTTTTTTTTTATTCTTAGAAATGACTTTGCTAGTTTGTTTTACAAATAAGAGACACAAACTCTTGAGAAAATTATTACTATATAGAAATAGTTAGAACTTTTTTTGACAAAGAACAATATTCATTATATATATATAATACACACACACACATATATATATATATATATATATATATATATATATATATATATATATATATATATATATATATATATATATATATATATATATATATCTCTCTCTCTCTCTCTCTCTCTCTCTCTCTCTCTATATATATATATATATATATATATATATATATATATATATATATATATATATTTTTTTTTTTTTATATTTTTATATATTTTTTTTTTTTTTTTTTTTTTTTTATATATATATATATATATATATTTATATATATATATATATATATATATATATATATATATATATATATATATATATATGTATATATATATATATATATATATATATATATATATATATATATATATATATATATATATATATATATATATATATATATATATATATATATATATAATGGGATGTTGTCATTTCTCCT
The DNA here is from genome assembly GCF_049724085.1 of Artemia sp. Qi Xiang Cuo. Taxonomy (NCBI): domain Eukaryota; kingdom Metazoa; phylum Arthropoda; class Branchiopoda; order Anostraca; family Artemiidae; genus Artemia; species Artemia sp. Qi Xiang Cuo. Next base: position 21,298,593 of record NC_142798.1, on the reverse strand, counting down.
ATGAACCGTATTAATCGATTCCTATTAATTCTATGAAATTTTGTTGTCTAATGAAGGTTAAGCCCTGTCGAATTTTCTATTATGGTTTATGTTTTTTAAAACAATTAAGAAGTAACAGGGATGTAATTATTTGACAATCGAAAACATTGTTGTACGTATATTCATATCTTTCAGGTTGGGAAGAAAGGGTAGTATTAGAGTATATTTTCTTGTGGGGATGGTCCAGGAAATACACGAAATATAATGTATCTCTTAGTAACAGTTTTCTAGGAGTAGGGGGCTGAGAGATCTGAGGGGACCCCCACCCCTGTGGCTGCAAATATCGTTAAGAACAGATTTTACACGAACTTATTAATCGAACACGACAAATCTTGCGTTGTATATAATGTTTCCTGATTTTTTTTTTTGTAGGTCGAGTCGGTGAACACGTTCACGTTCACAACCTATATGATTTACTACCCACTTGTTATTTTCATGTTGTTTCTCAACTGTTTCTCTGACGCCCCGCCTTCTTACGAGGCCAGTGAACTCAAATCAGAGGTAAGATTCTCCTCATTATTGGCGAAAGATACTAGAAAACAAAACCACAGTTAGTTTTAAAGCGAATTAAAACTAAATTTTAAGCTAGTATAACTGTATGACATCTTTCGATGGTATGCAGGCCTAGGCCTTAGGCCACGTGTTTAGGTCAAGTGTGGCCTTAGGCCACACTTGACCCACTAGCACTCACATTACAGCCAGGAAAGCTTTTTGAAAAGAGTGTATAGTGAAATAAATATAATTGTTTCTTATAATTTAGGAATAAATACATGCATGAGCTCGATGAATGGTGATTATCATCAGCTGATAAATGCTCATCTATGATTAGTTGATTTTTTTGGTATCAGTTTAGTGGTTGCTCACTTCAAAAGGAATTATGCTAAACAAATAAAACAGTACTATTTGTTTCCTTATAATTTCAAAAAATGACGGTCGATTTTCTAACGTACACCCCACCCCCCTCTGATAGTCTCATATATATATATATATATATATATATATATATATATATATATATATATATATATATATATATATATATATATATATATATATATATATATATATATATATATATATATATATATATATATATATATATATATATATATATATATATATATATATATATATATATATATATACATATATACATATATATATATATATATCTCATATCTCCCTGATAATATATTTTTCCGTTGGTCAAATCTCGTGGTAAACATGGGTTCTTTGTTAAAATGGGTTTCTGCACCCTAAACCTGATGATTTCCAGTTTCGCCTGTGATTGATTGCAATATTGGATAAAAGTTTTATTTGGGTTGATTTAAAAAAAAGGGATCAGAATGGAAGAAAACAGAATAATCTGACTAATAGAAACATTTTGCATATTATGAAGTGTGAATTTTTTTTTTTTTTTTTTTTTTTTTTTTTTTCTTCTTCTTCTTCTTCTTCCAAGGGCTATATCAGGGAAACTCAAAGTTGCTGGGATGCGTTGTCGGAATAGCGGCCATGATATTGTGAAACAGCATAAAATAAGGAATCTAATGGTATTAATTTTATTTGTTTAGTATATCCTTTTTAGGAGTGGTAAACTGACCCTAAACTGACGCCGTTTTTTTTTTTTTTTTTTTTTTTTTTTTTTTTTTTTTTTTTTTTTATCATAAGAGAACAGTGTTGAAGTAAAATGAACATCTATCATTCTTCTTGTCTTTTTCCTTCCTGTCGTGTCTTTTTCCTTTATATCTTCTTCTTTCCTGTCATCAAGGAGGCACGCTTGTGCCTCTTTAAAGAGGCGACCCACCACAATGTTAAGCGATTTCCGGTCCTAGCGGTCGCAGAGAGACAGCGGTAATCGTATTTTGTAGCCCAAGCTCCAACTAAGAAACATGCAAAATTTTACCCCCCTCCGAGTTTATCTTCATGGGTAAAAGGGGGCCGGAAGTTTCGACCCTCCGACCACAGCCCCCCTTTAACGTTGGCGACGGATCCGGGTGAATGAGGACTCATTCGAACCGGAATTTGACCTGTTAGGGCCTTTTGATATTTCCAGACCGAACAAATTATCCCCCGAATTTACATTTACGAAAAACCTCGTTTTCCTATAAGAGCCCATGTTAATTTTTTCCACCACAGCCCCCCTTTAACGTTGTCCGATCGGGCTGAAATTTAGAGGATAAGCTTTCCTGGGGCCTGAGAGCTCTTCCTCAAAATTTCAGCTCAATCCGATCACTCCTTCCCTGTTTTCCAAAAAACAAGTATAGCGACTTAAAGTTCATTTCTCTCTTTTTTTTTATCAGCCACGCCTACAGGTCACAGTTGGCAACGAATCCGGGTGAATGAGGACTCATTCGAAGCGGAATTTGACCTGTTAGGGCCTTTTGATATTTTCAGACCGAAAAAATTATCCCCCGAATTTACATTTACGAAAAACTTTCTTTTCCTATGAGAGCCCAGGTTAATTTTTCCCACCACAGCCCCCCTTTAACGTTGTCCAATCGGTCTGTAATTTAGAGGATTAGCTTTTCTGGGGCCTGAGAGCTTATCCTCAAAATTTCAGCTCAATCCAATCCTTCCTTCCCTATTTTCCAAAAACTAAATATCAAGTTTTGTGGGGGTTTGCTTGCGTCAAAAATAGATACAAGAGACTAAAATAATATAACAAGTGTCTCTGTAGTACAATGGTTGCTGTTCCTGACTGCTAGGCGGAAGATCCGGGTTCGATTCCCTGTCAGAGAAAATTTTTTATATACTGAATTTAAAGTTTAAAAAAGAAACTTAGTTTCTTTTTTAAATACAATCTATTAAATCCTTCGGCTCAACAGGCGTCTCCAGAAGAATATTACAGTCGGCCTTCAGGTTACAGGTAAGTCTCCACTGCTTTGATAACATGCCGTATACCCGCATGCTCGAAAAAAAGTTGAAAAAAAAAATCTTACTGTGCATTTGATTTGAGTATTCAGGAATTAAAAGCCTTAACACAATAATCTTCAAAAGCGGGGGGTTTGGGAGTCGGCAGACCCCCAACTTTGAATCCTGAAAAGATCAGCTAACAGTTAGTCAAGCAATAATAAGTATTAAACTGTACAAAAACGTGCAGAAATTATTTGAAAAAAACTACGTTTTCTAAAGAGTTAAAGAGGCTGAGTCACAAGTTTGAACCTTAAAATGTACAGGCATTAGAAGGTGCAGTTGGGGCTGCCGCCCCCAAACCCCCGCTTCCGTATATGAAAGGGGCTGTGCCCTCCTCAACGCCTCGCTCTTTACGCTAAAGTTTTTATTGTTTAAAAAAAAAGAGTTGTGAGAAAGTCAAACTAGTATATTCACGGATGGCCTGTATAAAAAAGCACACACCCGAATTTTTTGCTTTTTTTCACGCTAACAGGGATAGAAAAAGATAGCTAGCTGTATCTCTTTTTGTTCTCAATTCATGTTCAATTTTTTTTTAATTCACATATGCTATCTGCTTGGTAATGGGACATGGATGGACTTGGCGAAGGAATACTTGGGGGGGGGGGGGGTAGGTCTAGAAAACCGAAAAGACAGGTAAAACAAAGGAAATATAAATAAAAAATAAGGCAAGAAATATGGGGAAAGTAGAAAGGGATTTTTTGGGTGGGAATGAAGGGGCATCCTGTTTGTTTGTTTGTTGAATTTTTTTCTGTATGCAGGCTATCTTTTGGAAGACTGATTTATAAAACAGAACCTTTATACTCACTCAGAATCCTAAATAATTAGCTCATATACCTAACTCACTCAGAATCCTAACTCATTAACTCATATTCCTAACTCACTCAGACTAACTTTAGTACAATATATTTCAAAAGCGTTCCGGAATATCTATTTTGATCCCTTCTTTGGAGGAAATTTAATTGACGGTGTTTACAAAAAAAGGAAGAAAAATAGTGGAACTGCTTAATTTTTTAAGAAAGCTAAAAAATTTATAATAAACAATAAAAGTTAGAAAATCGATTGACAGTTTGCCAGTAACAAGTTTTGTACAGGAGCACTTGAAGTTGTATAAGATTCTATATAAGAAAGAGATTAGATTCAAGATTTTTGTTTCACACAAAAATAGACAAACACAAATAATTGAGTAAAGCTAACAGGGAGCTAAGCTCGAAAAGAAGGCTATCTATTATTACCATAATAAAGAGAGCAAAGTATACTAGTATATTCACGGATGGCCTGTATAAAAAAAGCACACACCCAAATTTTTTGCTTTTTTTCACGCTAACAGGGATAGAAAAAGATAGCTAGCTGTATCTCTTTTTGTTCTCAATTCATGTTCAATTTTTGTTAAATTCACATATGCTATCTGCTTGGTAATGGGACATGGATGGACTTGGCGAAGGAATACTTGGGGGGGGGGTAGGTCTAGAAAACCGAAAAGACAGGTAAAACAAAGGAAATATAAATAAAAAATAAGGCAAGAAATATGGGGAAAGTAGAAAGGGATTTTTTGGGTGGGAATGAAGGGGCATCCTGTTTGTTTGTTTGTTGAATTTTTTTTCTGTATGCAGGCTATCTTTTGGAAGACTGATTTATAAAACAGAACCTTTATACTCACTCAGAATCCTAAATAATTAGCTCATATACCTAACTCACTCAGAATCCTAACTCATTAACTCATATTCCTAACTCACTCAGAATCCTAACACATTAACTCATATTCCTAACTTTCTCAGAATCCTAACTCATTAACTCATATTCCTAACTCACTCAGAATCCTAACTCGTTGACTCATATTCCTAAATCACTCAGAATCCTAACTCATTAACTCATATTCCCAACCCACTCAGAATCCTAACTCATTAACTCATATTCCTAACTCACTCAGAATCCTAACTCATCAACTCATATTCTGAACTCACTCAACATCCTAACTCATTAACTCATATTACAAAGTCATTAACCCGACTGACTCAGAATTATAACTCATTAACTCACATTCTTCACTCACTCATTAACTCACTGAATCATTTACGTTCTTGTATTGTTTTGTACAAAACAGTAGGATTGGGGCCTGGGCAGTGGGCCCAGGCTTGTACAGAGGAATCCATTTTGAGGGGGAGAGGTGCATCGTTCATATTGAATATTTACCATCATTCAATTAGTTTAGATATATGTTCCTTCTGCAAGTTTTGGCGTATTATTTTCTAAAGTCATACAGTTTCAATGTTTCAAAGTACGGATTTCAAGGTTTCAAATTTTGTTATCATTTGATTAGTTAGATTCAGTTTTGTCCATCTATCGAGTTCAGTTTTTGAAATTCACTAGTATTTTTTTAGATTGAAAAACAGGTCAAAAATTAGCTGAAAATCATTAAAAACAGGAATATTTTCCTATTTTAAAAGAAAGTTTAGATGAATTTTTTGAAAAAGTCTGAATAATATCAAAATTGTCTCTCGGTTAATTAATAGGTCTATAACTAAACGAATCCTTTGGTATAAGTACATTGTCTTTCCAGTTATAGACCCGTAGGTTTGTGGTAAAATTGTATGCACCAGAGGGGGCTATACGCTGTAAAAAGTGGTAGCATCTGTTGTCTTTTACATTATTTATAGGCCACAATGCAACGTCTACTAACTTATGATTCTGGAAGTCTCATGTTTAAGCTTTATCGGTAAGATCTAGTTCTTTTTTCTTAACAAATGTTTCCTCTATTCATTTTGATCTAGGAAGAAGCAAAGAAAGAAAGAAAGACAAATTTTATTTTTATGTTTACCTGAAATTTGTCTTTTATAATATTAACGCCTATTTTTGATTCTCTACTAATCAAAGTGTGTTTGTTTTAATTTCTTATTTTATTTTTTAAAGAAACCATCTCCTGAACTTGGAGCATCTTTTGTATCGATGTTGACATTCTCGTGGTTTGATACCTTGGCTATTCTTGGCTATAAAAGATCGCTGGAAGTAAAAGATTTATGGGACCTTAAGCCAGAAGATCGTTCCTCTTCTGTTGTGCCTCGCTGGGACAAGTTTTGGAATAAAGCTGTTAGCAAAGCTCAGAAAAATAGGTAATGACCTATTTAATAATTCCATTGCTTTCCTATTGCACTGGCTTAGTAAGCCTATACACTGTTTTACTTGAGATCAGGCAGAATGTAAACTTGGTTGATTGGTGGATCGTTCATGGTGGATCAATCATAGACCGTTTTACAATCTTCATAGCTTACGTTACGGATAATAATATATCTATTATCATAGATATATTATATATCTAGATATATATATTATATATATATTATAATTATGATATATCTATCATATTTTTTTAATGTGTTTGCTAAAACTCATATATATATATATATATATATATATATATATATATATATATATATATATATATATATATATATATATATATATATATATATATATATATATATATATATATATATATATATATATATATATATATATATATATATATATATATATATATATATATACTATAAATATATATATATATATCATAAATATATATATATATATATATATATATATATATATATATATATATATATATATATATATATATATATATATATATATATATATATAATATATATATATATATATATATATATATATATATATATACATCTTTGATATATGAACGAACATTGGTGGATACAACAAAAAAAACTGCAGGGGGGGGGGGGGGGGAATTATAAAAATATTTTTCAGGAGGGTGTCTGAAACTGGTAAAACAGTACATTTTTACGTTGTACGAAGTGTCTTGAAAGATCCTTTGATCAATCGTGGGGGGATTTATTCAAAGTCCTTGCCACTTTGTCTGAGATACTGTGTCAATGTTTGATACATCAATATCTATGTTAATTTTTCTCGGAGCAATTTTTCTCGGAGAAAATTGTCAACCTTTTTCTTCTGCTACAAAGTATGTCATCTTATTTAATTTTTTTGCTAGACACATTTCCAGAATTGAAAAAACAACATTATTTTTTGTTCAACTGGCATTGAACGTATAAGGTATATTTTCATAGTAACCTGAAAGCATTTATTCCCGCAATCTTTTTCTTCAATAAAACACTAATACACCAGGACAAGATTTGCTTATGCAATAATGCAGCAGTTTGACTAGCAAAAGGCGGACTTTTATCCATCTTTGCTGTGTAGCTTTTAGCCATGAATAGTAACTGGAACAATCGAAATAAGAGCTTAAGGCAGGGTTAAGTTTAGCTTCTTATCATAGATTGATTTATTGTGAGATATAACTTTCAATTGGCATCGATATGAACAGCTTAACTGGACCATGTTTTCAATAGTTGACAAAAACTGATCAGTGGTTCAAAACGGTGCTGAGGTTTCTGAAACATCTCTCATCGTTATCATCATCTAACCTCTTGAAAAATAACTGTTCAAAGCTTCACTCACCTCTGCTCCTTCCGGCATTTCCTTAATCCGCTTTCCTGACAAGTTGTCTCCATGGCTAGTTTTGCCATAATGAGCTGTCCAATAACCAGATTTTGGATGGGGCTGGTTGTGTGTGTGTTCAGTTTTACTTGGGTTTAATTTTGTGCTGGTTGGATTCTACAAGAAAATTAACTACCTGTTTGGTTTTGATACGTCCATCGTCTGATTAAAATCTTTTAATTTTATTTATGTGCTTGAATATGGAGGAAATCATTTAGTGTATTTTAGAATGAAATCAGTCAAACTTTCTTCAAAAGCATTATTCAGTGTTGAAAGGCGATTTTTTTTTTTTTATTGATTCGTATTTCTATAGGTCATACTGACTACAAGTTAAGAGTAGAACAAACGGCCTAACGATAAAATATCAAAAATTTGAAAAGTAGACTTGGTCATATTGGCTTCTGATTGGCTCGTACATGAATACATTGGCCCCCTCCTCAAGTGTCATGAGTGACGTTTTTTTTTATTGGGCTCGCAGCCAGTTGAAATGGCCTAAATGTAAACAGAAAGACTTTTAAGGGAAAATTGTGTATTTGGTATATTGTTTTGGCAGGGGCGACATTTAAGGGGGGCTGGCTGGGGCTATAGCCCCACCTTGATTTTAGGAGGGGCCCCAAATCAGTTGTCACAATTTCTGTCAATTTGATTTGAAGTGTGAGAAAAAATTACGTAAAAAAGTGTTCTCAATTAAAACAAATCTGTCTCTAATATAACTCCACTTCACAACAATACATGGTGAGCTTCCTTCCCAAACACATTTATTTCTTATTCTTTTTTCATGTATAGCAGCATATTTTTATTGCCTTGTTGTTGCTGCCACAGGGACCAACTTCCATTACAATAAATTAATTGGGTCCAGGACCCGTAATAAAATTATGCATATCGGTTACGTGATTTTGGAGCAGTGATCCCTCCATATATACGTATTATGCACTCTATATTTCTTTGAGACTGTTTGTGAATCTGTTCTGAATCTGTTCTGAGTCGTGTGTGGCTCAGGCCTTCTTTGTTTCTGGACTTGGTAAATAAAGTACTATTTTGTACAACAGCGGATTTTCTATATTCCTAGTAGCCATAGAAATATTATCAAACAGTTTATGGTAACGAACTGTAAGTAAGGAGTGACCCGGCTCAATAATAATTGAAACTCTAAAAAAAGAAATTTTCATACCAATATATACATCAAAAGAATTATATTTTTATGCTGATTTTAAATATATAAGTTTTATCAAGTTTATTTTTACCCATCAACAGTTAAGAGCCTGAGAAAATTTTCCTTATTTTCAAAAACAGGAGGAAAAACCACCTAAAAGTAATAGAATCTTAATGAAAATCACACCATCATATTCAGCGTATCAGATAACCCTACTGTAGAGTTTTCAAGCTATATCTGCAAAAATATGGAATTTTCGATTTTTTTTTGCCAGAAGAAAGATCAGGGATGCGTGTTTATTTGTTTTGTTTTTTTCCCAGGGGTGATGGCATCGATCCAGTGGTCATTCGAACGGAAATTAAAAGTTCAAGTGCCCTCTTTAAGTGAACAAAAAATTTGGAGGGCAACTAGGCCCCTTCCCACGCTCATTTTTTTCCCAAAGTCACCGGATAGAAATTTTCAGATAACCTTTTTGTTCAGCATAGTAGAAAAATCTAATGACTATGTCTTTGAGGACGAATTAATCCCCGAAAGTTCCTGAGGGATCGGCTGCAAGTTTTGAGCTTTGCCCATTGTTTGAGTATAGTATTGGTTATTGGGAAGTATACAGACGTTTTCAGGGGGATTTTTTCTGGTAGGGGGGGGGGGGGAGGGGGACGGTTACGCGGCAGGATCTTTCCATGTGGGAAGAGAATTTTCATGAGGGGGGGGGTTGGATTTCCCAGCATTATTTAAAAAACAATCAGAAATTAAATAAAAAAAAAGTTTTTTCAACTGAAAGTAAGAAGCAACGTTAAAACTTTAAACGAACAGAAAATATTACGTATATAAGGGGGATTGCCTCTCCTCAATAGCTCAGTCTTAAGCTACAGTTTTTTTTTCAACTTTTAAGAGAGGTTATTATTCTAATTAAACAGCCTTTGTGATTCGGAAATCATCCTTAAATAACTGAAACAAAAATCAAACTTAGGTTATTATAAGGTTATTATTAGTTTAAAAAAGGTAAAATTAATGTGCAACTTTCGTTTTAATTATTCATGTACGGTGAGGCCAATTCAAAACCTATATTAATTCAAAACGTTCAGAAATTAAGTGAAAAAAAAACAAGTTTTTTTTTTAAACTAATAATTTCTGTTCGTTTTGAGTTTTAATGTCGCTTCTTACTTTCAGTTAAAAAAAAGCATTTTTTTTATTTAATCGTTAATAGAAGCCAGACCGTACGGGATTTTTAAAGTTTCTTACGCTTGTTCTTCTGTGCCTCCAGTCAACGTGTTAAATTTGGCACTCAAAATGGTTATTTCATGAATTTTGTTTCTCGAATTGTCTTGTAATTTAACTTCTTGAATTTCGAAAAAAATCAAAGTGAGAATTTCCGACCAGTAATTTTTTTAGATTTCAGGAAAGATAAGAGAGACAAGGAAAATATATTATATGAAAGGACAATTCAAGGAATCGATAAAGATCTTGAAGAATTATACTTAATCTCACACACCAAGGATCAAAACGAAACGAGAGTATGCAAAAGGAACATATTTGTTAATAAGACAGTTAAAAATAAATTGTACCAACAATCAAAGACCATATATTTTGACTACGCAAATGGAAGAATTTATTAACGGAGGGGGGGGGGGCGTAGCTTTAACCAGCTTATAAAAAAAAGGTAAGGAAGATAGAAAAACTCTACAGATAATAGTTATACAATAGCAACCATAGCATTGAAAGAAAACATTAAACCTATTAGTTGTTATTAGTTTAAGAAATTTTCCGATTGGGGAGAGGAATTTACTGTTGAACATCCAGAGGGAGGTTGAAATTTGTTGTTTGGTACATTTTTCTTTGATAATACCAGGGCAGTGTCATGAGCAACCGATTTTCGGGTGGGCAAGCCCGTATCACACCAATTGCACCGCATGCAATTTACATTAACTGCCATCCTCATAGACTCAACCTTGTTTTGGGTGATTCCATTCAGAACTTGAGATGAATTGCCTCTTTTTTCGCCACTCTTCCAGAGCTCCACTGTTTTATCATGAATAGCAGTACATACTACCAAGTGTTTCTTAATGCTCAGAAAGCCACTGGCATAACTGTTTTTCAGCAGGAGTAACTATTTACTACAAGATTGGCATACTGGAATAGATCGGTAAGGAAAGTTATGAGAGATCTGATGATAATATTTAGTGAAAAGGCTCTTAGGAAATTGATGGATTCCAATACTATGGTTAGAAAATATATTTAAATATATAAAATTATTATATAAAATCAAACTATATAAAATAAATAGTTAGAAAACATTTTTAGAAAAATGAGACCTTGTCGGTTCTCAGTGTTACAATAAAACTGTAAATTAATTTCCAAGTTCTCTCTGTATTCATTTAACACTTTTAAAGTGCTTCTTACTATTATTTGTCGATTTTGGGAGAGGCCTGTGCTAACCACTGTGAAGAAATATTGCTCTTCAACAACTGTGAGCCGACCAATTTTGGAGGCCCACAGTGGTTGCTTAGCCCCCCCCCTAGCTCAGAATGAAATGACGCCACTGTTTTTTGGGCCTCCTAAGAAAAATAATGTGCACAACTGCAGTAATAATAAAATGAATTTTTTTGGAATATAAAAACTTTGAGTATAATATTATCACCATGGACTCAATTCGTTAAGCCGTTAACCCGACCTAAAACAAAATGTTCGATTTGCGATCTCTTGGACCAAGAGAAACTGCATTTACATTTCTTTTATTTTGAACAGCTCATTTATTAAATCCAATAATAAGGTTTGTATTTTAGTGCATTGCTTAATCAATAACAAGTCATCTAATTCTTATTTTTATATTTATTTTTAATATCTTTTGGTTTGTATCTGAAACCAAAGCACGAAATTTCATGTATGAAAATTCATACACGTAATATTCATACATGAAGTTTCATTTACGCGAAACTCCATGCACAGAAATTTGATGGATGAAAAATCATACATTTGGAAATTTAATATACGAAAAATCATACATAGATATTCAGACAATTTATTAAAACATAATTTTTAATTAACTGATGTGATATTTAATTACAATTACATGTGCAATTTTTTTGCAACCGAGCGAAGATAGTCCATGGTGGGTAAAGTCCCATATTCCATCTGAAGTTATCTGAACGCTATAGTTACGGTACACATGCTTTTTGGTTAATTGTTAAACAAAGTGTATGTAATGACTAATAATACAGGTAATGACAGTGATAATATAATATTTTTTTGTGTCGGTTAATAAAATTTGTATTGTAACGTGCTACTTGGATGAATTACCTGGAGCAAAAGAACGTAAATGCCTTTTCTCGTTTTATCAGGATTCTGGTGTTTGGGTAATGTTACACGAGTGTTAAGTTTCGCTTTTTTGACAATAATTTAGATAACTCAATCTGGTTTATCAGAAAATGGAATAACCCGAAATTTGTAAATCTGTTCTAGGCTATCACTCACCAGAATTATTATATTAGCAAAAGTTATACTATTATGTCAGGAGAGGTATTATATGGCATTTTACTCTGTAGAGTTATATTGTTTATAAAATTTGTAATAAACGTGCGTCATATTTTTTTTAAGTATTTATACTGTTTTGATATAGATTTTATGTAAAAATAAGATAAAAAAAGAAGGAATCTATATTATTCTGTACGAAACGTATTGCTAGCATCACATATATTTATGGCAGAAAGCTACAAGTGTAGATGTGACTTGCTCAGAGCATGAAATCGTGCTTACTCTACTCGTAGGCAGGGGTGTCCCGAGACTCATTTTATTGGGAGGGCGATCTTCGTAAATTTTACCGAATCGCTACCTGATTTATGCTGAATTTTCTGCAGAAATCAAGAATCTTGCTAAATTTCCAAAAACGTTGGAGGGGCGGCGTGCCCCTCCCCCCTTCGGGACGCCCCTGCTTGTAGGATGGAATATTGGTGTAAACCAAGTTAAAAAGAAAAAAGATGTTTTTAATTATGTATTTTTTAAAGACTTGTTTAATAAAGGTTCAAGCTTAACTAAAGCAATAAAGTGATTGTTTGCTGTAAATTTAGCAAAAGTCTTTTGTGCAAAAAAGAAAACCCAATTTGGCTTATGGAGTGTTGTAAGATGGAGGAGGATTTGCTAGACGTTTTCCTGAAAAATTGCCTACGAATTGTTTTGGGTAACAGACTAACTGACCTTATCTCAAACAGAAAGCAACGAAAAATGTGGCTTGATCCCGCTTTCTTGTTCTACAATGAGAGAAAGGTTGAGATGGCTAGAAGACGTTCTGCAGATGAAGTATGACAGATTGCCTCCCTCTAATTAGTGTTCCCTTCATCCCTTTAATTAGTGTTATAAGTATAATTCAAGATTTTGAAGCCCTTTTATCTATGTTTGTCTATTACAGCATTATGAATTTAATTCGAATAAGTACTCTAACTTTTATCAACCATTTTTAATGTATAGGAGCTCACATTTTTTCTTTTTCAAGTGTCGAGTCAACTGATAAAGCAGAATTTAGCAAATCTCAGGAAAACGTGGAAATAAAAAGAGCACTGAAAAAGAAACAAATTTCTATTTTGCCTACGTTAGTGAAGACATTTGGTTGGACGTTCCTTTCCGGGTCTGTACTCAAATTGGTTCAAGATATGCTTACCTTCATCAGTCCTCAGCTGCTTAGGTAAGCCAAATTACGTTGAATTATTGTTGTTTTTAATGGTAAGCCCTCTTTCTTGATAAGCGGTACACTTAAAGTGTTCCACTCTCGTGGAAACTTTCGTCTATCATAATGATATGTATATTCACTATAATAACTTTAAGCTAGATTTTGTATTAAAAAAAAGTTAAATAAAGCTCAATAAAAGCAGTAACAGCAAAAATCCTAATAGTCGGTACTACTTCCAGATATCTTTCTGTTACCGAATTGGAATTCTTCTTAAGTAAAAGTTCAACGGCGGTCTTTCTAGTTAGTGAAGAAAAATATTTATCTGCAGAGTTGTCTTGGTAGGGAGGAAGAATGTGACGGAGAAATTAATGCTCCTCACTGAGAAGCATTGCAATATTAATGCTTCTCAATTAACGCTCCTGACTGAGCTATGCCTAAAGGTGAACTTTGCTGCGTCACATCGCCCAATTGGCTACAGCTGCTTTTTCTTTTTAACTATTACAGGGAGTGAGTGATTTCATCTTATGTATCCCCCTTTGGGGAATATATATTACATGAGCCTGAGCCTCTAGACTAACACAGGCCAACGGATTATTTTTAAGGATGGGCCAAGGTATTGAATTAAAAAGGAATGTATGCTGATTAGCTGAAGCTTGTTCAAAAATGTCCTTAGACTGAGACATACCGTTCTAAGACTCTAAACAAAATCATTTATAAGGAAATGATAAGCTGTTGAACTAAAGAAGATTATATCCTTATTAGCTAAAGATTGTAAAACAATACGCTTAGTCTGAGACAGACTGTTCTAAGAACGCTAGACAGGATAGTTTTTAAGGAAGGATTAAAATAAGGATCCTTTTGAAGAAACGATTAAAGGGTAACTGTACTTTCACCCTACTTTCTATTACCCTTTCATCGTTGCTTCTAAGGGTCCTTATTTTAGTTTCAGTGTTTATTTTGAGATTTGATTTTTATATTGTCCTTTGGACTTCTATCTGCATTTTTTTTTTATTATTCTGCACTGAGGACGGTTGAGCAGAGGTTTCAACCGAAACATTTGCATAATTTTTTCTTCTGTTTTTCACTGGCTGTCATTGTCCTCGTTTCTCTCTTCTTTGTGATTTTTTGTTTTGTCATGATTAGCCAGTGTGGTCTCAGAAATTATTTATTTTGTAAGTTTCCTGTTGTCCTAACTATCATACTTGAAATCTTTGCAGACACAGGATGCACATTATTTATGCTGCACGTACATAGATTAGACAGCCTATTGCTTAACAATTAGTAAGGGATAATAGGTTTCCTCTGTTTTAAACTAGCCTCATTAGCTTTTCGAACTGTAGACAAGGCAAAAAGCTAATTGGGATTGGCTGAGTACAATCTTAGAAAACTTTGTTTTTAACATTTAAATTTAGACAAAATTATACCTATAGCCTCTTTAAATACAATCATTCTGTCCCCTATCAATTTTTACAAAAATTACTTGGGAAGCTCCTTGTGGTTCCGGGAAAATTTACGAATGTGCCCTTTGTCTTTGAGACTGTCAGCCGACGCTGAGACTCGCAAAATGACATTTTTGGTATCGAACGCCCTATAGTAACGAGTTGAATCTGCCCTTTCCAGCCTATTAACTTAAACACCGGTTGATCAAAACCTGAATTTTACACATAGTTTATTCGGAGAGCTGTACCTTTAATTCACAATAATGAAATCGCTTTTTTTAAGCATTGAATGATCCTGCAGATAATTTTCCCAACGTCATTGACACGACTGAATATTATGCCATATGCTGCATAGTCCATCGGTAGTCTAATTTCAGAAAATAAAATTTGATGGATCATGATTACGCATGTGTTTTGTTTTTTCTTGGCTTTCTTCCATTTATTGAAATGGATATTGAATGTTTCTTGTCAATGGAAAGACAGTATTTTTGGCAATAACGATTTCACTATGCTTGCATTTGCATTTTCAGACAAGTGATTAAAAATTAATGTAATAAGGTATGCTCACGATTTTACGCTTTGTTATTTGATTTTTTTTGAAACTTCAGCATATAGTTTAAATTCATATGATTCAAATATTGTTTCTACGTTTCCTGTTAATGTTGCTGAGTAATATTGAACAAAGGTCGTCATTTTTGGCAAAAACCATCAAAGAATATTCGTTGTGTTTTAAATAGTTCACAGTCTACATACCTGCATACAACATATATGACAACGGGTAATTCCTCCCCTCCCTAAGATTTTATCGGAAATTCACCCTTCCAGAAAGTTGTGTGCTGGAAATTTAATTTTTAGGGTTGTTTATCCTCTCCTGGGAAGCATATCCTAATACCCCCCTAAGTTAAGCAAATTTGTCAAGCAAATTATTAAAAAAAACATAATCGAAATCAATATAGAGGAACAGGGCAGTCTTTAAAGATCAACGCGATGCTGATATTAACAACGTATTGTTTTAAATAGATTATCATGTAGTTACTATAATTAACATCTTTGATGTATCAAATTGTTATCCTTGTTTGTTATTTTATAGTGCATTAATTGACTTTGTGGAATCGGATGACTACGTTTGGAGGGGCTATCTCTACGCTGGATTGATGACAGCATCAGCTTTTGTTCAGACTTTTTTCTTATCTCAATACTTCCATCGGATGTATATTGTTGGTATGAGAATAAGGACTGCTATTGTGTCAACCGTATATAGAAAGGTGAGAAGATCTTTGAAAGTGGGGGTTCAAACTTTGATATATAACAGATCAATCGGCTTTTATCTCTTCTGTAAACCTCTGTTTTGTTCTTTATTTGTATGCCTTTTATATTGGCACATGTAATGGTTTACGTAAATTCCAAAGATAGTCGATAAACGTTGGTACGTGGTCTTTATTAAATGATTTGAGAATACACATACAGAGAAAATAAGGTAGCACAAGAACACCTAACTACGAAGAAGGCAAAAGATGGACTGCCTTTAGAAGTGTACCAAGAGTATAACTTTCCTGGAACGGAAGTTCCAGCTATTGGTTGTTTGACCATGCCTGGGAACCAGCCCTTTCCCACGACTAGCTTTAGTCCCAAGAGCCCCCCCTGGACCACTCTCGTTGACACATAAATGGCCAAACAACTAAGAAATGAGACACCCGGAAAAGATTCTCGAATTGATGTTCTAAATACTTTACAGATTCTCCCCCCTGTTTTAAGTTAAATTTCCCAAATTTGGCTTATCCCCTTCTCATTAAACCCTCAAACTTTAATTGAATTCAAAATATTCCCTTCTCAAATTCTTCACTTCTCACCTACTAACATTCTACAGCATGAACTAGTAAACAATTACATAATACAAACACTACACAATACTTGCATAAGTAAAAACTTACATAGTATAAACGAACCACACTAACAACAGTAGTCGGATACTGGATATTTTAACACTTTATTTTTCTTGTATACTTTAAAATAGACTTGTTCCCCGTACCCCTGAATTTGATGAGGACAAGGAAAGTTGGGATTATGTATAAACTTCGGATTAGGGCAAAAGGAATGATCGAGAAAGGCTAATTTATCCTGAAAATACCAGCGACAAATAAATGAAATTGCATAAACTTATAAATAATGGAATAGATATGTCAACCATTGCAGTTTGATTGGCCTGCAATGACGTCAAGATATTATTACCAATAACATGCTTGGGGTTTTATTGCTGCGGAACGCCTCGGTTTTGACCTATTTGGTTTTGCTGTACTAAATTGTGGTTCGACAAATGGCACTACTACTGTTGATATCTCTACATGACTATTAGCGCTACGCATTAAAATCATCCCGTGAGGCATCAACCTCATCCCACGGGACCTCAAAACCGGCTCCCTTTCCACGGGTTGCCAAACCGCCCTGCGACGCATCAGTACCATCTTGCAGTGCAACAAAACCATCCCGTGAGGCATCAGTACCATTCCACGGAACCTCAAAACCAACTCCCTTTTCATGGGTAGTCAAACCGCCCTGCGAGGCATCAGTACCATCTCGCAGTGCAACAAAACCATCCCGTGAGGCGTCAGTACCATCCCACGGGACCTCAAAACCAGCTCCCTTTCCATGGGTAGCCAAACCGCCCTGCGAGGCATCAACTCATCTCGCAGTGCATTAAAACCTTTATCATTGAGTCCAAATTTCACCCTCGTCAGCGCAGAAAGAAATTCATCGGAAAAATAAGACGTCTCTCCTTTCCCCACTATCTGCTCTATCTGTTCATATTGTTTTGCAACCTTGTACGCATCACCTAAACGAAAAAAAAATTCTGCACTATTCTCTAACAAATACCGTTTGTAGGACGGTCTGATCCCCTCCTTGAATAAATTAAGAGCAAATCTTCCAAGGACTACACCATCATCCCTGGCTTCTAAGGAAACCCTGCATGACCTTCCTAATTTTTGCATCTTTCTATAGAGTAGATATACCCTTTCATCCTTAAATTGAGCCACGCCTACAAACTCTGCAACCATTTTGCCTACTATTTTGCCTGGGACATATGCTACAAGTAATCCACGTTTTAAACTTGACAAATTTATAATCGAGGGGGGTCAAATAAAAGAGGTGGGAATATGCCATTTATCCTCCACTGTTTTACAAAATCAAAAGTAACCTTTTTGTTATATCCAGATTCCGCCGGATCAAGTATAGAAATAAAAACTGACATATTGAGATCAAAATTTGAAAAAGCAATTACTCTAAAAATTTAAATATTGGTTTTAAACACCGTTCTTTAATTACGGACGCTAGATTTTGGGCAATAAACTTCACTTCTAACGACAAGGGTCTAATAAAATTTACTGGGTTGTTTAGCCGTGTTAAATCACTTATGAAAGATAGTCTGTCCCAAATTACGCAAATTCCAAAGATAGTCGATAAACGTTGGTACATGGTCTTTATTAAATAATTTGAGAATACACATACAGAGAAAATAAGGTAGCAGAAGAACAACTAACTACGACGAAGGCGAAAGATGGACTGCCTTTAGAAGTGTACCAAGAAAATAACTTTCCTGGAATGGAAGTTCGAGCTATTGGTTGTTCGACCATGCCTGGGAACAAACCCTTTCCCACGACTAGCCTTAGTCCCAAGAGCCCCCCCCCCCTGGACCACTCTCGTTGACACATAAATGGCCAAATAACTAAGAAATGAGACACCCGGAAAAGCTCGAATTGATGTTCTAAATACTTTACACTTCTATTAAAAATTTTCCGTTGGATATTGACTCGATTCTCAAGTTCATGCCTCGTAGTCTAACTGATTTTATAAAGATGACACAACTATAACAAAAAAATGGTTTTGATTATACGATTTTAAATTTGGTTGGTCAACCCTATCAGCAAACCAACTAATAAAATGCCTTAGAACAGTGTTTCCCGAAGTGTGGCGTGCGTACCCTCAGGGGTGCGAGAAGAGTTTTGCTAGGGTGCTTGTTGCACCCTAGTTCAGGGGGAATATTTAAAGGGAACACCATGGTTGTCCATTGATTCCTTTATAATAAGCTTCAATGTATCTACCGATAAATTGAAGCTTAATTAGCATGGTGCTAAAGAAAATTTAATTAGCATGGTGTTAAAGGGAACACCATGGATGTCCATTGATTCCTTTGTAATAAGCTTCAATTTATCTGCCGATGGCAGCATTACTTTCCCAAGGATTACTTGCCCATGGTGGTACTGGTGGGAGGCCAATATTTAGCATACCGGTAATAAATTCGCCGGAGTTGTTTTATTTTCATTGCCGAGAAGGTACGTCAAAAAAGATGCAAGGTACAAAAAATTTTGAAGCGAATACGAGTTACACAACGCAAGGGAAAGAACTTAAGACATAATATACAGGCTTAAAGTCTTTATCTAGGCCAAGAAAATTCGTAATTAATTTGACCCAGAATGTACCCAAGCTTCGCATTTACCGCAAAAGCTTAAGGTACTTGCATGATAAACCCCTTACCGCTCAAGTTGTTCATTCATTGACGCATTATAGAACCAGTTTTTTTTTCGACAAGACAAAGAGAAGTGACAGAATAAAAGGAAAATATATAATTTGGGCTATATGTTTGCACATTAGGGGTGGGTGGTGGTGGTAAAGTATTTTGACAGTGTGAAGTTAGAAAGCAATTCTTACTACATAACATGCAGAATAAGTGTACCTAACACATTGGGCATGTAGACCCGCTATACTTCCCCTCCCCCCGCCCCATAATCTACAAATTTATAGCCGAAATTTGTTTCTAAAGTATTATATTTTTATCTTACTTTGGTATATTTCATTAGGATTGAGCGTCAGAGAAACATATTAGAAGAATATTAGGTAGGGGGTATGTCATACAAGTACCAAACTTCTTTTCGGAATAGCTTTTTAAGACTCTTCTCGAGAGAAATTGTTGTGTTGCACCATTTGATGCGACAATGAAATGGCATACGAGGAAGTACTTTAGTTTACTTTTGCCAAAATGTAAACATCATGTACATCCATGATAACTTGGACATTTATTAAAAAAAAGGTAAAAAAGACTGAAATGCCCTACTATCATTCCATACTGATTTTATGTCACTCACATGCACAGTTTGTGCATCGATCGATATTTTTATTCTGCCAAATTAGGCTCATTTGTGCATTGATACGGTTTGTTGCATCTGTTCGAATGTTGCATCTGTTGCATCTGTTCGACATGCATCCAACAAAACGGATGCATGTCAGAAGCAGCTAGCCTTAGAGGATGAAAATGATGTTTTCTGACTGAGAAGGCTTGAAAGCTATTGTGACTGAGAAGGATTTTGTGTTTCCAACGTGTCCAACTGTGTTGAATTGTACAAAGCTTGCGCACATTAGGTGCTTAAACGATGCGTTTTAATATTGTGCAATTTTATTGGAAGGCACTGCAGATAACCGCTTTCAAGGCTCATGTTGCATGAGCCTTGGCTCATGGCTCGTATTTTCTTCGAAGGCTCGTATTTTTCCGACATGCTGCGCATGGTGGGTCATCTATCAAAACTGTTCTAGAAGATGGTTACCAATCGCTCAGTTCAATTGCTTCCAAAATTCTGAATTCATTTATTGCTCTTGTCTGAAACCAATTCCTAAATATTTTTAATTCTTTAAAAGAAACTATATCATCATAATCAAATTCCTGGCAAACCGTATCAGTTGTACAAAGTTGGGTATGCACTTATTTTTAATGTGGTGAAATCCAGGAAGCATCGGACCAACTTTTGGTTGTAGTTTTCTTGCTTATAAAGTGTTTTATTTGTTATTCTATAATAACAAACATTTTGACCGCGTAGCGGTTAGATTGCAATCTAACTCAACGATTCGAAATAGTCGTTATGCAAAGCAAGTGATTCTAGTATGAAAGCAAGTGATCTAGTGGCTAGTATGTTATTACAAAGTTACTTTTTGGCGTGTTCGACATTTAAACAAGTATATTATTGGCCCTAATAACCGTATTTGGCACATTTTCGCATGTTTTCTCCAAACTTAGCTTGGGATCTTTGAATTGTTCCCAGGGAGGAAGAAACATGGACTCTTTATATAAATCCACAACATAGGATTTTGATTTGGGAATTATTTCGTTTGGCCAGGGGGTTCAACTGTGATAATTGCAATGATACCCTTATACAAACTAATGTAGTCATTTTGCAGGCTCTCCGTATATCGAATGCTGCTCGAAAAGAATCTACGGTTGGTGAAATTGTGAATTTGATGGCAGTAGACGCCCAGCGATTTATGGACCTTACTTCCTATCTCAACATGCTCTGGTCAGCTCCGTTGCAAATCGGTCTTGCTATATATTTTTTGTATAATATTCTTGGTGAGTTATCCTGAATTTTTTAATCTTATTACCTCGTTTAATGGTTCGATGTCAGATGTCAATAATGCAAATTCAGATAAATTTTCAGAACTGGACCAGATTGAACAGTTGCTGCTCCATGGGCCAAACCATTTATTTGCTCTATTTGCACCAAATCCATTGTCTGACTTAAGCCTAAAAATTACTTTAAAGTCGCTGATTATTTTTTAACCACTGAACTACCATCAGCCTATGAATTTCGACTTAGTACTTTGTGAAGGACCTCAAATTTAAATGTGCCTAAGAAATATTCCTTACCGTCTTCGAAATAAGTGCACACAAGTCTGATCCTTATGGGGCTGGGAGACTAAAACGTCTTTCGTGAGGGGGACTAGTGGTGGGGAATAATTTTCACACTGATTTTGACCAATATCGGAAGATGGGTTACCACTCATCTTTCGATGGGTAACCACAATGATGTGGTTAAATTCCATATAGCTAATGCTCCTGTTCAGACAGAACACCAGAGTATTTTATAACAAATTTATATTCCTATAACAATTAAAAATTAAGATTTTCTAATACTCATAGTTAAAAGTTTTTCAGAGCAAGAAATCAAACGTTAACCCTGCCTTTTTTATTCATGGGAGATAGACCTGTTTGTTAGGGCTTTTGAAATCTTTATTATTATTATTATTGTTTATTGAAAACTCGTCTTCGTACAAATAGAAAATGAGGGAGCACTACAAAGAAAAAGAAGAAGAAAAATATCACTATACAACTATGACACGTAACTAGAGTTGAAGAAGTCCACTCCGAACATGCCTTTATGTCTTTTGGTTGTGTTACTCCATAAGTTTAGCAATGGCTATAGAAGGATCTGCTAAGTGAAGACTATCGATGTGCTTTGAATTGCGTGTCCAAATTGGATATCTCAGCAGGTATTTTGCGAAACGGACTCATGTCGAGTTAATTTTTCGCCTTTTAAAATCTTTGGGATATAACGTAGTTATCTCTTGCTCTTCTTTAAGACACATGTCGTTCAACTGAATGTGACTTAATTTAACTAAATTGAATATTACTAAAATGAAATTGCTCTTTGAAAAAGAAGCCTCCAAATTTGAATGATTAGTCTACTTTAACTATTATTAAAATTTGATATTTTTAGGATTACAATGTTTTTCACAATTGTGTGTTGTCTGTTTCAGGTCCCAGTGTGTTTGCCGGTTTGGCTGTTATGGTGCTCTTAATTCCTATTAACGGTTTCTTGGCCAGTAAAACTCGAACCCTCCAAGTGGCTCAAATGAAAAACAAAGACAAAAGAGTTAAGCTAATGAATGAAATTCTTAGCGGCATTAAGGTATATATATATATTTTTTAAATCTTTCTTTGGGCTTATTTCTGAGGATATTAATTTTATGATTATTTTAGTTTGTGGTTTAGTTTATGGTTCACTAGGTTTAAAACAATACTGTACTTTGTATTGTCTTACTTTGGCTCTTTAATGTTAATTAAAGTGATAACTGTTTTGTGATTACTCTACTTTTGCCACTGAAATGTATAATTGTATGTTATAATTTGTGTCGTTGTTATTGTTTTTTGTAAAGCATGTACCTTTTAAGGAGGTGGGTTTGCTGGGCTCTCCTCAACATGTGGGAAGTGCCAAGTGTCGGGTGGGCCAACAGTCGAGAAGAATAATTGTTTTTTCTTCTCAATAAGTTCAATTATAATTTTTCAATAATTGTTTTTTCAATAAGGTATATATTTTTTAAAAATCTTCCTTTGTTTTTTTTTAAAGGAAATTAATTTTATGGTTATATTAATTGATGGTTTAATATCTTTAATCTAGACGAGGGGTTAATTTTCTGTATGGCGTAGGTTGTGTGTTTGTCTGGGAAATAAAGTCAATGGCAGAATTGATCCAATGCATGATCATTTTCAGGAGTGATACCAAATTATGATCCCCTAGAATTGAAACAAAACTGGACTTTGTATTGCCTAACTAGTGGCTTGTTGATATTAACCTAACTGATCATAATTTGAAAAAGATCCAGGCTTGACTTTTGTCACTGAAGCATAAATATATATATTTTTCATTATATTTCTATTTTAGATTATAATATTTATATTATATTCGATAATATTTAAATTTATATTTTCAAATGAATTTTTATGTTAAGAATGTTCGTAGTTTTTTTTTATATATATATAAAATGTGTCGTTGTTATTGTTATTTTGTACAGCTTATACATTTTGAGGAGTCGGATTTCGTGGACTCCCCTCAGTATGTGACTAGGGCCAACTGTCGAGGAGAATACTTTTTTTTTTGTCTATAAGTTTTAAGTGATGGGCTTTAAAAAGTCTCCACATGGTTCATCAACCATGAGAAGGGAGTGTTACCTCTCCCTCCTTCCACCCAAGGAGAACATTTTTTAGCGCAAGTTCTGCTAATTGTATCATTTCAGTGTCAGTGAGTTTAATATATTTGAGAGATTAAGAAAAGTTGTTTTTCAAATCTGAAACTATTCAAGTCTCTTATTTAAGCAAGTATAGATCTTTGTCGGTGAATATGAACATCACTTCGTTAAAGAGAATAAAAATATTAACCAATATAAATAAAATGCAAATATTAATATTAAGCATTTTATAAGCTAATACAAATAAAAGAGTTTCGAGAAAATAGTACATGAATTGATTTTGTGAAGACCAGCCGTGCCTTACCTAGAACTATTACTAGGCTAGAAGTCATACGATACTCAGAGAAGCTTATTTGAAAGTCTCGCAGAAGCTATTTTGAATACTTTTAATATGTTTAAATTGCAATAAAACAAAGGTTTTACGAATTTCTCAAATAATTGCAAAGTTTTATACTTTGTCGTTCCCATACACCTTTGGAGATAATCCTAGTTGTAAGAGGTATAACTGCTACTACTTCTAATAAGAACTCACTACAGCACCAAGCCACCTGAGGGCAACAGTGCTGCGCAATCTCCTCTTGGATTTCAGTAAAGACGTCATTCAAAAGACCCTAATTATGTTCGATTTTTTTTTATTGAACATCAAAGGACCTTCCTTAAAATTTTCCATCTACCCTAATTAGTTGAAACTCAGAAACTAGAATTGTAGCTCTTACAGATCGAATTATAACTATGCTCGCATGGGAACGGCGCACAAGCAAATAGGTTTGAGTCAGTGTCAGCAATAAAAAGTGCCAAAAACATTTCATTTTCAACCTTAGATTTCCTAGTTTGCCGATAATTTGGTAAACTGAATGGTCTGCCATCACCCTAACAAAAAATATCAATGTAATAACAACCTTGGTAGAATTATTTATTTTGGCTTATTGTTTTTAATTCGTTTATTTTTTATTTTACTTTCTAGTTTCTTCAGCGTTGTTAGCTTTTTAATTCTTCCCATTTAGGTTTTTGTTTCATTCTGATCTCCACGATCAGAATGAAACATTCTGATCGTGGTGATTTTTTTGTCTTTTTTTTTCTGGTCTAAACCGTTCGCATTTTCGATCAGAAAATGGGAACTTGATTTTTTTTTAGGGTTTCTCTAATATTGCTGAAGAAGGAAAGCAGCTGACTTCTCGAAATATCTGTTTTGTTGCATCCAGTATTTTCGTTGGCCTTGTCAAACCCCGTACTCGCTTTTCTTCTCTTTTTTTTTGTGATGGTTTATTGTTTTTAATTCGTTTATTTTACTTGCTAGTTTCTTCAGCGTTGTTACCTTTTTAATTCTTCCAATTTGGGATTTTTGTTTCATTTTGATCTCCACTTTGTTTGTTTTTGTCATTTTATTTTTATCTAGTCTATATGGTTCGCATTTTCGCTCAGAAAATGAACTTGATTCTTTGAGACTCTCTCTAAGACTGCCGAAGAAGGGAAGCAGCTGTCTTCTCGAAAAACCCGTTTGTTGCATCGAGTATTTTCGTTGGCCTTATTTGTTTGTTTTTTTCCTGGTATGCCGCAATCGAAGTATTTGCTGTGTATATGAAGCTGGCAAAAAGATAGCACTAGATAAGGGATAGTTAAAAGACCTGAAATTTTCTAGATTTTACGAGTAAGGGTAAAATAGAAACGTTTCAAAGGATAGGAGGGAGAAGGAGTGCTGGTCATAAATAATGCTTTAGAAGTTAGGTGATTTATCACGTGAAAGGTAAGGTCTACTCCACCCACTTGGCACACTTCCTTTTTGGAAGCAATTTTGGAATGCTGCTAAGTGAAATATGGCTTTTCGATTAAGGAATAGGTGATCCATCCTTGACATTCATAATATGAAAAAAGAAAAAATTGAGATACACATTTTGTGCTAAGATTTACATAGAAGCAGCATCAGTAGGTCAATTTGCCCTTCTAAAATAGGAACAAGCTGAAACCAGTTTCCATTTACGTTTATTCTGAAAAAAAAAAAAATCTGGGAAACAAAGAAAATGTACTAGATTTTGGTTGAGGAAATGAAATTCAATTTGTGTTTTTTGTCCAAATTGCTACGGAATAGTTGGTCAATTTGTCAAAATTTGTCATTAGAACTCTCAAAGAAATAGATACATTTAAGGTAAAAAACAACAACAAAAGAAACAAAACCACTTTTTCTTTGAATAACACATTCTAAAAACTGATTCAGTTCGTTTTGATAGTCATCTAAATTAATAAGTATTATTAATCGTAGATAAGTTTTTATTGCTAGTAAAGTAATTGTATAAAAATAATCAAAATTGCTTATAATTTTCCTTTAGAAGGCTTTTTTTTTCAATTTTGTGTATTTAAAGGTTTTGAAATTGTACGCTTGGGAGCCATCCTTCCAGAACCAGGTTGAAGATATTCGCGATAAAGAGATTGAAGTGCTCAAGAAAGCTGCTTATCTAGGTGCAGGAACATCTTTTCTTTGGACGTGTGCCCCCCTTCTCGTAAGTCTTTTGCATTTATTTTCTGTGGAGACTATACTCTATGTGACCTTGTAAGATAGCTTCTGGTGAGGGCTTATTAGGGTCCTGGCCAGTGGGAGAAGGTAAATAACACCTGATGTTCTTTGGGAAATCTGTGACCTGTCATTAGTGAAAGGGACTGGCAGTTCCATGCCAAGATCATTCTGAATAACTAAGGATCTAATATGCCAAGCTAAAGCAAGTGTGGCTGTCCTCGAAATGCCTGGGGTGTTAAGACTGTGATGAGCAGGGATTTAAGTAGAGTCTAGTGAACTGGGATTAGAGAGAATCTAACAATCAAAGACAGACGCCCTGTGGAGCCCATGAGGTAATTGGGAACAACTTGGGTATATTTCATGCCAAGATCCACAAGTGTGGTGGGCAGGGATTTAAGAGGAGTAAACTGAGATTGGGGACGATATAACAAACACAGACAGATGCCCTGGGGAGTCCACGAGGTGATGGGAAACAACTTGGATATCTATTTTCAATCAAGTTATATTTACATAACCAAAGTCATCCTGATTTTCCCGAATCCAATTTTCTTGCAATCCAATATAATCTTTTTCTCTTATACTCGCATACTGTATTCAAAAGTGTACAAGTATAGTTGAAATATATTATCTGAGGATAGTTATCTGTAGACTCTACGTTTTAAAACGTCACAAATTATAGTTCGTTTTGTTTTGGCCCAACTAAGAGGGGTTTGAATTATTGGACGGTCATTTTTCTCTTTACATATAGTACTTATATACTCAGATGATTCGACTATAATACTTAAGTTATATTCCATAAATGTACAGAAATTTCACTCAATAACACAGTATAAAACTAAGGATACAGTTTGTACGGGATGCATCCTATAAACGTTACATTAGAATCTTTGCATTTTTATTTTTTTTTGGGGGGGGGGGCAACGCAAAATCCAGTGGGGTTAAGGGGTTTGGACCCCTTGTCCCCCCGAAATGTTTGTGTGAATCGTAAAAATGTAAAAAAAAACTAATATAGACACTTTTTTATGCGTTTTTAAAGTTTTTTTGTACCCCCCCCCCCCCCAAAAAAAAAAACCCTTTGTAACCATAACCACCCTAAAAAAACGTGCATACGACCGGGGGGGGGGGGGATCGCAGGGCTAATCAAGACAAATTTGTATCGTTACAAAGTGAAAAGTGTGATAGAGAGAGCGGAAAAAGCGTGATAGAGAGCTGGTAAGGATGGGGAGATAGAATAGAGATAATATGAGAGAATAGAGGGCCTGTGGGTGTATTTACGCTTTTTAAGAAAGAATAGGAAAAAGACTGTTGTTAAACATAACGTAAATATACGTAGAGCTAATCTAATATTTATTTTGCTGCTAGGTATCATTGACATCGTTTGCTGTATTTGTGTTATCTGACCCAAACAATATTTTGGATGCACAAAAAGCTTTCGTTTCTCTATCACTTTTTAATATTATGAGAATGCCAATGAGTATATTACCAATGATGATTGTGGCCGTAGTTCAGGTTTGACATTCACTCTTTATATAAAAAAAAAATCGAGTTATGGTTGTGTAATGTTCTCGGTCTGTCATTTCTGGAGTTTTTGTCAAGTAAATCTACTTATATCATGAATGTTTTAAATGTACCTTTCAATTATCCCACTACCGTTTTATTATTTATGATGTTCAAGTTCGAGCAAACTTTAAACTTGAATCGCTTTACAATTTGTATAAACTTTATCGTATTGACTCTTGTAGCTAGATATTTTCGCTGTTAATTTTGAAATTTAGCATCGATGAATTGTCGAGTAACTGAAATAATTATATAAAAAACTTAAACTGTGATTTTGAAAAAAAAAGGCTTCTTTATGTATGTATGTACAACGTCTAGGGTGTCCTCGTGTTATTTTATTTAATTTTTTTGGCTTCTTCTTTTTCCATATGGGAGTTATTGTTCTTTTACATTTTGATTGTTCTGTTTGGGTTATGCTATGTATTTGTCCTAGGTGGCACTAGTTACATTTGCCACATATGTCTTGGCAGATCCTACACATGTATTGTCTCCGAAAATAGCCTTTTCAGCTTTGGCGCTGTTCAATATTCTGCGTTTTCCAATGTCAATGCTGCCGATGATTATCACACAAGCTGTACAGGTTAGTCTCTCTCTTTCTCTCTCTCTCTCTCTCTCTCTCTCTCTCTCTCTCTCTCTCTCTCTCTCTCTCTCTCTCTCTCTCTCTCTCTCTCTCTCTCTCTCTCTCTCTCTCTCTCTCTCTCTCTCTCTCTCTCTCTCTCTCTCTCTCTCTCTCTCTCTCTCTCTCTCTCTATCTCTTTCTCTCTCTATCTCTATCTCCTCCTCCCTTTCTCTCCCTCTCTTTCTTTTCCCTCTCTCTCTTCCTCTTTCCCTCTCTCTCTCATCTTTCTCATCCGTCTCACAATCCTGGTGTCTCTATGAACACATAGTGAAATGTATTCTTCGTCATTACCACCAAAATTTCTATTTCACGAGAGCCGCGTTTTCAGGCTCAGCGGGTTCGAACACGGATTGTTCTCGTCTAGTTTCAATTTTCCAGTTTTTCGTCTAGTTTCAGCGGGTTCGAAGTTTCAACTCCGTGTTTGATGCACTAGATGCACTGATGCACAACGCTTGATGCACTAGACGAGAACAACCCGTGTTCGAACCCACCGAGCCGCGAACAACTTGTCTTCGAACACGGGTTGTTCTCGTCTAGTGCATCAAGCGTTGGGCATCAGTGCATCTATAGTTTTCTAAAATAAAAGTACAGTGCCACGTTAAAATTAAAAAATTACAAAGTTATTTATATACGAGGCGGATATAAGCCGCATGCTCTTTGCGCTGAATTTTAACTTACATTTTCCTGAGAGTGTGAGTAATACTATGTTAAATCTGAATAATTTATGATTAATGATAGTCTTTTGGCCCTATTGGGGACAATATTGTTGTTTTACGGCAAAAAATCAAAATAGTAAAAAACAATTACTCTTTTGTTACTGAAAAAAGGCACTAAAATTTTAATTTTGTTTTAGAGATTCCTATCAGAGATTAAGGCTTGAAACTTTCACTGGAGGTCTCTCTGACATGTTGAATTTAACATTGCACTTCTTATCAAGTTTGCTTTCACTGGGGCTGCTTCTTTTTGCAAATTTTCTTATGCTACTAATTTTTTATCGGTAATTTTAAACTCTAGGAATTTTAAATTTTTGTAATCAGCATAGAAAACATACCTCCAAGACATTTATTGTTATCAAAGATGTTTTTTCATTATGATTATTTGTTTGGTTTAAATCTTCTTTGACCCTACGAAAAATTAATGAACATCATGTCTAAAGCTTCTCGTCATTCTTAATTACGAATAATCTGAATGTTTAGAATAAATATGTTTATAGATCAACGTTTTGTTCCAAGTCTTAAAAACAAGGCTTAAATTCGTGGATAACACTTGAATTTTACCCAACAGAAAGGATCATTTTCTTGTGCGTGGTCTCTTCTGAAGTAGAC
Source organism: Artemia sp. Qi Xiang Cuo (assembly GCF_049724085.1). NCBI lineage: Eukaryota > Metazoa > Arthropoda > Branchiopoda > Anostraca > Artemiidae > Artemia > Artemia sp. Qi Xiang Cuo. The sequence continues at coordinate 21,269,065 of NC_142798.1, read as the reverse complement.
AGTATAATAACAAGTTTTAACTTTATAATATGCAGAAAAATCATGTTGAATACATATTCTAGATCGCTTTTACTTTAGTCTATGTTTTCCTGCTATATATATTAATTTTCGAATAATATGTTATCCAATGTTAATATTTTCTTTGTTCCTGTATCTTAAATATTTATAGTATTAATCGCCATCAGTCTCTTTTTCAGTCAAGATTTGCAAATACTGTTTCGTATTTGTACAAGATTTACAAAGACTATTTTTGTTATTCAGTTTGGACGTATAAACACAATCAAACACTATTAAAGGGGGGAAGGGTAGTGGTTCCCTTTTGAATTGAAATGATTTATTTGTGAAATTATTGGTCAGGTTTTTTCCGAATGTTTTAATACGCAAATATTTCAAACACGAGCCTATGGAGAAAATACTGACCATAATAAAAATACAATATAAATAGCGACGAAGACCACACTGCCTTTCCATCATAAACAATAAGTAGAACAACAGGGAAATTTTTATGAAAGACCGTGGAACCCAACTTTCAAATTAATATTTCGACCCTATATCCAAGAACCGTCCTCAGCAAAACAAACGAAAAAAAAAAACAATATAAAAGAAACTCACATTAAAGTTCGATCATTAAAACTGAAATTTTTTCTTTTTTAATTTTCAAAACAACCTTTGCATCATTATTTCAAGGAAGTTCAACCAGGACTGGTACACCAAGCGAAGTGGAAATAGACAATTGATTCAAATGAAAAAAAAAATACTCACAGACAAGCTCTTAAAGCTAATCTCGCCTTCCTGGCAGCCAGCCTAGAAGGTCTATCCGTAACAGGTTGAGTGGAATTATTTATAGCTTTTTAAATATAATTAGTTAAAACATTTCTAATTAAATTTGTATATAAGGCATTAAGCGAATATTCCCCCAAATCTCTATTTAAAGAAATATTACTGTTTATTTTAATTTTAATTTCAAAACAGGTTGTTCGAGAGGCAATTGAAATTAAAATCAAAATGAACAGTAATATTTCTTTGAATAGAGATTTGGGGGAATATTCGCTTAATGCCCTATATACAAATTTAATTAGAAATGATTTAACTAATTATATTAAAAAACCAGTAAATAATTACACTCAACCTGTTACGGATAGACCTTCTAGGCTGACTGCCAAGAAGGCGAGATTAGCTTTAAGAGCTTGTCTGTAAGTATTTTTGTTCCATTTGATTGAATTGTCTTTTTCCACTTCGCTTGGTGTACCAGTCCTGGTTGAACTTACTTGAAGTAATGATGTTAGGGTTGTTTTGAAAATTAAAAAAAGACAAAAATTTTTTCAGTTTTAATGATCGAACTTTAATGTGAGTTTCTTTTATATTGGTTTATCTTCTTTTGTTTTGCTGAGTACGGCCCTTGGATATAGGGTCGAAATATTCATTTAAAATTGCGTTCCACTGTCTTGTATAAAAATTTTCCTGTTGTTCTGCTTAAAAATACAAAATACATAAATAAAAAAAAATACAAAAATACAATGCAATACAGTACTAAAAATACAGTGGACAAAACGCGAATTAAAGTGTAAGTTTATATTCAAATTTTCATTTTTAACAATTACAAATATATAACAAACATTTTCGCCGACGTATGGGGGTTTGCCGACGCGTGAAAGTCCAAATACCTATTTACCTAATAAATCAAATAATTAGATAACTCAAACAAACAATAATAATAACAAATCCAGTCTCCATCCCACCCGGCGTCCCAACCAACCTTAACCTCCCCTAACCACTCTTCTTCCCCTACCTACCCTACCATTCATAATAAAAAGCAACCTAGAATATCCATCTAAAATGATTTTTCTGCATATTATAAAGTAAGAATTTTGATGGCATTGTATTTCCTTTAGAAGAGGCCATAAACCCAAATAATTCCAAAGGAAGCTTGAAAGTGATTGTAGTCTGGGTTTTGATGAGTCATTTTATAATTGAAACAGTTTTTTAACCTATCATAGTATGGATCTTCATCGTGTATTACTTGCCATGTCTTAAATCGGTGTTCTAGCCTGAGTAAGACTAGCTACTTTTCCTAATTGCTTGGTAATTATACCTTCGAAACAGAGTTTTTTCTTATTGCTTCGGGATCATGATATTGTGTTGTTTTATTGTGTATTGTTTATTTATGTAAGTTTATTTTTCGGTACACGGTTTCACCCTTCCGCTTATTATAGATTACACTTGTTTTTTTTTTTTCTTCTATTTTTTTTATTTATTTATTTTTGTTAGTAGGACACCCTCGAAAGCGACGCTTTTGGTGTGCTACCAATTGATTTTGTCTCTGTTTTTTGTTTTTTTTTTATAATAAATTGCTATTACTACTTAATGACAGGATATTTCTATGATCTAATGAACGAACATTTATATTAATTAAACCAAGTAGAAACAGTAGAATTTCAATAAGTTAAACTCTTAATTAGATGTTCCTCACCTTCTATTAGAGGCAACGCTATAACGTTGCCTATAGTAAAGGTCAATGTGATTTGTTCCCAATTATGTGTGTATCTCAATTTTGTCTTTATTTATAACTTTTTCATGAAAACTTTATAGAGCCCATTATAAAGGATTAAACTGACTTTTTTTTCACATAATTTTTGCGAAAGAAGACAAAATTATGGTAAAACTTGAATAGCATATTTGGCAGTTCATTACCTTAGCTCTCTCCTACTGCCATTTCTTGCTGACATTGCAACAAGTAACAATTATTGAAATAGTTTTTAAAATTTTAAGAATAATAGTTGAACATCGACATTTAAAAAAAAACATTATATTAAATTATTGTATTATATTAACACTAAAATATAGTAATTATTATTTACTAATCGATTTGCTAATTCATTCGACTAATTTATTTAGGCTTCTGTGTCTCTGAAAAGAATGAATAAATTTATGAATGCTGAGGAGCTCAATCCAGATGCCGTCACACATGATCCAGATGAACGTAAGTGATTTTATCTTTATTTCTTTCTTATTTTGAAATTTTGCCATAAGCCTTTGAGATTTTCATTTCAGTTAATATTTTGGGCTTGCCAATTTACTGTCTCTAATTTAGGAATTTCATAATCCTGCTTTAGAATATGCGTGATGGTGTTCTATGAGATAGGAACATTTAAATGGAAGAATTTAAAAGAGTTCCCTTTAAAAATATACAAGGAGATCCTTAAAATTTTTATGTAGACTCATTTTAATTATTTTTCCTTTTTTTTGGCGTCTGTTCAGGTAGCAAATGTTTGGGCCTTAGTATAAATACTGCAAATATGCACTTGCAAATATATAAGACCAATCATACAATACTGTGGAGTGTTATTAATTTTTGTTCAATTTGATTCTAGATAAGCTAGCGAGGGGGTATAAAGAAGTGTTTACTGGTGGATATAGATCAAATTTTTCCATAAAGTGTGATTCTTTTATATAAGTTTTTTATTTAAATTTTTTAAGCTGTGGCTGTTACCATGATGTGATAGTCTCAGTTAAAATCGTGGGGTAGCCATTTTGATGTCTTCTTGATTTAGGAGCTATACTATCCTCCTTTTGAACATTCTGCGTAAACTACAGCAGTCATTCGCCAATAGGCGATGGCGAATAGACGACCCGGGTTTGTTTGGCCTCGTACTCGGTCGACATTTGCATTCGGCTTTTTATGTTCCTAATTTTCCACCTTTTCGTAACCGTTCTTTTACACCCTTCTTGAAACTGTTTTGAAAACCAGCTGCCAACATATTCCAGAAGATTAATCGACCTTTCATCATTATGTTTAATGCCCCACCATTTGCAAAATCTTAAGTAAACCCTTGAAAGAATAATCTGGCCACTCAGAAAACGATATACCGAAGAAAAACTTTTTTTTCTGATCTGTAAAAATTATTTTTACTATTTTATTAGCTAGCGTTAAAAAAAAGACTGTAGGACTTTTATTGTGAGATGAATGTTATCTTTATACTTTGCTAAGGACGGATACTGGAGATATAGCCGAAACATTCAATCCACTTCTTCAACATTCAATTCTTCTACAATTTACTGTCTTTAAAATTTACTTGTTGCTTTATTCGCTTTACTGTTAGAACCTCTAATTGCCTTACCAAATTTTTCTTTGAAACATAGCTTTTTATTAACTGATCTGTCCTTTGCAGAAAACCCTATTGTAGTGAAAGATGGATCATTTTCCTGGGGTGTAGATGAAAAACCGGTGCTGAAGAACATCAGTTTTGAGGTAGAAGAAGGAAGTCTCGTTGCTGTTGTGGGAATGGTTGGATCGGGAAAATCTTCTCTCATATCGGCCGTTCTTGGAGAAATGGACAAACTTAGTGGAAAAGTAAACACCAAGGTATAAATCCAAATCTTAAGACTCTCTTCATATACCCCTGATTTTGTGCATTATCTTTTCCAGACTAGCTTTCTGGAGGACATAGGTTAAGAGTCATGGCAAGAAAATTCTTTCGTCTATATCGATTATTGTATTCAGAAATATCTCCATTTGATTAGTTTTAAAATTGCGAGTTTTAATTGTACTGATATATTGTTTAAAAAAACGCATCCGGTCGACAAAATATATATGCTTTACACGTGTATATATATATATATATATATATATATATATATATATATATATATATATATATATATATATATATATATATATATATATATATATATATATATACATATATATATATATATATATACTACCGGAACTGCTGCTACTGATAGCTTATCGCACTACCTGAAGCCAGCACAGCTGAGTACGCTGTTGCTCCATCCCATTCAGCTCGGATTCTAACTCTTTACTCCCTCCTATGAATTTCCTGCTTCCATTATAGTCTTTTAGAAGAATGACCTCTTCCCACTTCATTCGAGGACATCCTACTTTTTGTTTAGCCTTAGCTGAATTTCCAAAAAGTGTGATTTTTGGCAATATACTGTCCTTGGTCCATAAAACGTGTTCCAACCATTATGACCTTTCTTTGATTATAATTCTCGAAAGTGAGATAGGACCACATTTCTCAGCTGTCGACGACATCTAGCATATTTTAATTAATCTTTTGTAGCGCCTATTTCTTACAGCTAGTTCTGACCACTATCATGCCTTTTATTCCAATCTTGGCTCTAAGGCATATCTTTGTTTTTTACAATATTTTTCCCAAACACAGAAAAATGCCTTATGCCATGGCTATTCTACTGTTAACACCTTCACTACATCTACCATCTTTACTATTAAATACTACCCAGGTAAGTGAAGCTATCCACCCAATTAATCCTCTTGTTTCCTAATGTCACCGCTTCATCTTTATCCACTTTTAATCCAAAGGATTTAGTCTTCTTAGCATTAATTTTCAAACCTATTCTTGTTCCCTGGACTTTCAAAATCTACACATTTATTCACCTCCCCAATACTTATATCTAAGCATTCAAATCCTCTTAGTAATCTAAGTCGAGTTACGTCTTCCCATTTAATAATTCAATAAAATTTATTTAATTTTTCAATTTTTTTCTTTAATTATTTGATTTCTTTAAACTTCTTATTTAGCACCTTGTGCTCAAATAGCCTTTGCTGTGCGCCTTAGAACAAAGTCAGTCAGCACCGAGATACGAGTAATGATTAAATGAGGATAGGAAGCAACCCTACCTAAATTCTGATTCCGCACTGAACCAAGTACTAACCTTGTGTCGTTCCTTAACCACAGCAATTATTCTCGTTCATTGTACTAATCATTTCAGCGTTCTTGTCTGATATATTATACAAGGATATGACATCTGGGGGCATAGGACCATTGAAACAGGGAATAGGACCATTTTTGGGTGAATAGACAAGTTTTTGGGCTCTATAATTCCTTATAAAAGAACTTACTAATCGGTAATAAAACTTTACATTTGTATCCATGTCATAGCAAGCAGGGGCGTCCCGAGGGGGGAGAGGGGCGCGCCGCTCCCCCAAACTTTTTTGAAATTCGGTAAAATTTTCGGCGAAGGCGAAAATTTTGAAAATCGGCTGAAATTAGGAAAATCGACTGAAATTTGGCAAAATTCTAGATTTCTGAAGGAAATTCGGTATAAATCAGTTAGCGATTCGTTAAAATTTACGGAGATCCCCCCTCCCAAATAAAATAAGCCTCGGGACACCCTGGTAGCAAGGTCAAGGTTACTGGCGAAATATCGTTTTTTGACAAAATTGGCTAGATATTTATACAAATTATTTATGGATTACAATTTTTATTTTTATTTTGGCACTTGCGCTTATGCACATTATTACACGTAATTTTTGGTTAGAGTTAACATGTTTTTATTTCAGGGAAGCATAGCTTATGTCCCCCAGCAAGCTTGGATTCAGAATGCAATTCTGAGGCAAAATATCATTTTTGGAGGAGCGGAGGAGGAGTCAAGGTACAATCAGGTCATCGATTCTTGCGCCCTACGCCCAGATTTTGATATACTTCCTGCTGGAGATAACACAGAAATTGGTGAAAAGGTAGCATTAATAAAAACTGAAGAAAAAAGAAATTATTACTATGCCGTGCTGCGTTCCACTAATTAGTTTAATTCAATAATTATCCAGCTTCTGAGTTGATGTCAGTTGACAAATTAACATGATAGTGCTTAATGATAGCTGTAGCTAATACATAATACGCCTGTTTCCCGTAGAGAATAAAATTTGCAGTCTTATGGCAATGCTCGAATACAACTTGGATAATACAGTCATTTTTGCAAAATTATTAAGTATAACTGATTATTGCCTGGTATCAAATTTGAACAGTTTCAAGTTCTATTGCAGTTAGATTTCTCTTTTACATTAAGATTAAAGTTAATGTTTTTGTTCTAAATGATAAACTCCGGAGCCTCAAATAAAGAGCATCTTCAAAACACAAAACGAACAGAGATTATGCGAATTATATGACGTAGGCTCTCTTTTCCCTAAAACGTCATCTTGTGATAAATATTAATTAAACTCTCCGTAAAGCATAAATCAAGTCTTAATGCAAAGAGAGAGTGACGCAGATAAGTTTGGGGGACTGCCCCGTAAATAGGATAATCTCTCTTCGTCTTGTGGTTTCAATATCGTTATTTACTTACATTTGATTTGTATCTACAGGGTTATCCAGAATATTAGGAAACGTGTCGTCAAACACCCCAAGGTCCATGCCTTAAACTTTTACTTGTGCATAAGAGCCCATCCAAATACTCTCACTCTTGATAAAAATGTAAAAAAAACTAGCTTTCTGGTCGTCATGTCTATATTTCAAGATGGGAGGGAGGTCGTTTGGCAAATATTGCTCCGGGTGGAACTCTCCGCCCTCCAGTTCTTCCAAGTTCGTGCAAGTAAGCGTGTGAATACTATAATTTATATTCTCCTTGGCATCAATATTGCAGACTTAGTTCAAATACCTTCCAAACGATTGGTTCTAGGAGATGAATCTCCTCTCCATATAGATCTGAAAGCTTCAAACTTTCATGACAGTTTGTAAAATTTGGGTCCCCAAAAATACATTTTTTGAGGCCTCATACAATCTCCAACAAAAAAGGAGTCCTGACCCCCTCCCCCCCCAAAAAAAATCGTTGGTGTGCAACTATGCAACGCTACCTGACTGTCAGCCTTCCGTTCATTCTGTATGAATAATTTATATGTTAGCCTGCTGGTCTTGCAGACCACCCCAACGAAATCTGAAAAGTCTGCATGCCCTTCCAGCCTGAGTGGGAGAACATCGTAGCAGCGGTAAATTAGAGGAATGGTTGGCAGCTCCTTCTTGATACCCCGGGTTCCGCTGGAGGCAGGGGTAGAGCTGAGGTCTAAATATATAATTAGGGACGAAGGCAACACCATATGGTGCTTCTGTCTTAGAAGCTCGAAGCCTATGTATATAACATATCCAAACTGATTGGTCTTCTAAGAATTTCGCTTCATAGCCTTTTTGCCCAAGTCGGGTCAAAACTGTTGTTTTGTGGCACAAAATGGCAGGAAAAAAGTTAAATAAATAATAATAATAAGTAATACATAAGGTGCTTAAAGCTCTATTCAATGCGCAAGTCAAGAGACTCGCCTCTCACAGCAATTTCTGTTTGTTTTAAATTTGAATTACTAAATACAATGCTTTTGGTTTAAACATCTAGGCAGTGACTGTTTGGGGAAATAAAGAGCAATTAAAGAAGTAGTGTATAACCACTTCTAAAGGAAGCGTATTATTAAAATCAAGGTAGCAGCCTACATTGTAGATTAAGGGAATATCACGAGCCGATTGTTTAAAACAGTTTGAACAATATGGGTATTAGCCTACAGTTGGGGCTATTGAAAAGAAAGCATTTTAAGAAAACAAATTCTTGCTTCAAAATATGCAGAAAATTTGTAGTTAACTCTTTTTGGAGGCGCTTCCACTATACTTTACCCCCACCCCTCCCCCTAACGTGCAAATATATAGCAAAAAATGTAGAATTTCTAGCCATTTTGTCATGCGTCACTTTTGTTTTAACCCTCTACTTCTTTACTTGCTTTTTAGAAGGCTCTAAGAAGGAACCTGCTCTTCAGCATTACTTCTTTACTTGCTCTTTATTTCTCCAACAAGCCCCAAACAATATTCATTGTAGAATCTAGTTGTAGTTCAATGGTGAAATTCATACTATGATAGGACTAAAGACAGCGTATTACTTTACTACAAATTTCAGTGAAGTTACCTTAGAAAGGGTGGGTTACACAAAAAATTAGGCAAGAAATGTCTAGAATGTAGGGAAACACTGATGTCATTCGTGTCTGTTTTCAATGACTTTACCGAAGAAAAGATTAAGATCCCATAAAACAGCGTTTTGATGTCTGGTAATCAGGACGTATCCAGGATTTTTTTTTTTTGGGGGGGGGGTTCAAAAACAACTGTAAAAAGCACACCAAAAATTGATTTATACTCATTTTGTTACGTTTTTACGAGTCAGACAAACATTTTTCTGGGGGGGGGGGAGGGGGAGGTTCAAACCCCTAACCCCCCCCCCCCGGACACGGGCTTCTTAGTAATATGATGTCTTTGTATAGGATTTACCTCGTTTTAGCTAATGATAGATTATTGATCTACTAAAACTTTGTTTTGTAAGTAGGTACATTAAGACTAATTTTCTGTCTTATATATTATGATCTTTATTGAGTTATTTGTATTTCAGGGCATTAACCTGAGTGGAGGCCAGAAGCAGCGTGTTAGTCTTGCCAGAGCTGTTTATAGCGATTCTGACATTTATTTGATGGATGATCCTCTATCAGCAGTGGATACTCATGTAGGACGACATATTTTTGATAACGTCATCGGTCCTAAAGGCATGCTTCACAAGAAGGTATTTTTCTTTTTTCCTATTATTAGTTAAGCACATGCATTTTGTTTTGTGTTAGTAATTGTTGTAATTTTGATAGTATTAAAAAAACGTATTATCATAGGCAGCGCAATCGCGCTGCCTAAGTAAAGAACTATGTTGGCAGAATGTATTATTTTTTTTTCCATACCAGGGCACTTTGTATCGAAGGAGTTGTTGTAGAAACTTCGAAAAGGGCTCATTCGATTGGAAATTGGAGTGGCTAGTGCCCTTTTTAATAGTCGAAAGCGATTGGAAGGCAACTAACACCCCTTCCACTCCCACCATTTCCCCAAACACATCCAATCAAAATTTTGAGATAGCCACTTAGTTCAGCATAGTTGATTTCCAGATAGAAAATATGTTTTTGAGGAGGACACTCCCCCATAACCCTCAGGGCAAGGGTTTTAAGTTATGCCCTGGGGGCATGTAAGAACGATGTTGGCACAATGTATTATTTTTTCCTTTAGACCAGGGCACTTCGTATCGAAGAAGTTGTCGTAGAAACTTCGAAAAGGGCTCATTCAATTAGAGATTGGAGTGGCTTGTGCCCTTTTTTGTAGTCGAAAGTGATTGGAAGCCGATTAGTACCCTTTATACACCCACCATTTTCCAAAACACATCCAATAAAAATTATGAAATATCCATTTTGTTCGACGTAGTTGATTTCGAGATAGAAACTATGTTTTGAGGAGGACACTCCCCCACAGCCCTCGGGGCAAGGGCTGTAAGTTATGCCCTGGGGGCATACAAGTTTTTTTTTATAGAAAGCGTTTACGTAGAAACTTCAAAAAAGGGCTCATTTGATTGGAAATTCAAAGGGCTTGTGACCTTTTTAATAGTCGAAAGTGATTAGAGAGCAACTAACCCCCCCTCTCACGCCCGCCTTTTCCCCCAAAACATCCAATCAAAATTTTGAGATAGCCATTTTATTCAATGTAGTTTTAAGTTCTGGAAATTTGGTCTTTGAGGTTGACAGCCCCCCCCCCCATAGCCCTCAGGGCAAGGGTTGTAAGTTAGGCCCTGGGGGTATATAAGGTTTTTATAGAACGCGTTGTCGTACAAACTTCAAAAAGGGCTCATTCGATTGGAAATTGAAATGGCTAGTGCCCTTTTTAATAGTCAAAAGTGATTGGAAGGCAACTGACACCCCTTCCACGCCCACCATTTTCCCAAACCCATCCAATTAACATTTTGAGATAGCCATTTTGTTCCACGCAGTTTAAAGCTTATGAAATTATACCTTTGAGCAAGACACCCCCCCCCCCCCACAGTCTTCAGGGCAAGGTTTATAAGTTGTGCCCTGGGGGCATATAAGGTTTTTTATAGAAAGCGATGTTGTAGAAACTTCAAAAAGGGCTGATTCAATTGGAAATTGAAAGGGCTAGTGGCCTTTTTAATATTCGAAAGTGATTGAAGGGCAACTAACCCCCTCTCACGCCTATCTTTTCCCCAAACACATCCAATCAAAATTTTGAGATATCCATTTTGAGCAAAATAATTGAAACTTCTGGAAATTAGGTCTTTTATGATGATAACCCCCCTCAGAGCCCTCAGTGCAAGGGTTGTAAGTTATGCCCTGGGGGCATATAAGGTTTATATAGATAGAGTTGTCGTTGAAATTGCCCTTTTTAACAGTCGAAAGTGAGTGGAGAGTAATTAACCCCCTCTCACGCCCACCATTTCCCCAAAAACATTTAGTCAAAGTTTAAAGATAGCCACTTTGTTCAACGTAGTTGACAGTTCTGGAAATTATGTATTTAAGGATGACAAACCCCCCCAGAGCCCCAAGGGCAAAGGTTGTAAGTTATGCCCTGGGGGCATAAAAGGTTTTTATAGATAGAGTTGTCATAAAAACTTCAAAGGGGCTCATTCAATTAGAAATGGAGAGGGCTAGTGCCCTTTTTAATAGTCAAAAGTGATTGGAAGGCTTGAAATTTTTATAGTAAAGATCGATGTGGGTTTAATGTATGATTTTTGTTGTTGTTGTTGTTGTTTCAAAGGTCTAGTGAAATTCAAAGGTCTAGTGCCCTTTTTAATATTCGAAAGTGATTTGAGGGTAACTAACCCCCCTCTCACGCCCACCATTCCTCCGAACACATCCGATCAAAATTTTCAGATAGCCATTTTGTTCAACGTAGTAGAAAGTTCTGGAAATTAGGTCTTGGAGGATGATACCCCCCCCCCCCCAGCCCTTATGGTAAGGGTTGTAAGTTATGCCCTGGGGGCATATAAGGTTTTATTGAAAGCGTTGTCGTAGAAACTTCAAAAGGGCTCATTTGATTGGAAATTAAAAGGGCTGTTGCCTTTTTTAATTGTTGAAAGTGATTGGAGAGCGACTAACGTCCCTCTCACGCCCACCATTTCCCCAAACACATCCAATCAAAATTTTGAGATAGCCATTTTGTTTAACATAGTTGAAATTTCTGGAAATTAGGTCTTAGAGGATGACAACTACCCTAACAGCCCTTAGGGTAAGGGTTGTAATTTATGCCCTGGGGGTATATAAGGTGTTTATAGAAAGCGTTGTCGTAGAAAATCAAAAAGGGTTCATTCGATTGGAAATCGAAAGGCTCTAGTGCCCGTTTTAGTAGTATAGAATGATTGGAAGGCTTGACATTTTTATATTAAAGATCGATGTGTGTATAATTTATTTTTTGTTGTTGTTGTTGTTGTTGTTTAGACCAGGGCACTTCGTATCGAAGGAGTTGTCGTAGGAACTTCGAAAAGGGCTCATTCGATTGAAAATAGAAAGGGATGATACCCTTTTTAATAGCCGAAAGTTATTGGAGGGCAACTAATCCTCCTCCCACGCCCACCCACCCAATTTCACATTATGTTTAAAAATTAAATGATGCCTTAAGATTAAATCAAAATGCACATTGTTAATGATAATTCCCAAGAACGACTGAGGGTATTATGTTCAAAGTTTTGGGGCTACTTCTGCTCTTAAAATTTAACCAAATCAAAATAGTGTAAGTGTAAGTGTAAGTTGTTGAATTTAAGTTGTCAAGTATTTTGCAGTAGGTTGCATATGGTTGCATCAATACATGGCTAATTGTAGACAGAGAAAAGCCAAGACAGATAGTTCAAGTAATTGAGAGGCAAATGTTTAAATGGCGGGGTGGGCTGTACGGGTAAATGGCGGGAGTATGCATGACTCTTTTATTGGACACATACTTGTCAGGTTAGTTTCTGGAATGGCATGCTTGCCTAGAGTCTCAGGCATCATGTTGACCAAGAATTTAAAATTGACATAAGACTGTTAGATTGCCTGTAATGAGAGGCAAACAATGCACGCCCGCCTGTGGTTTTAAGAAGGTTAACCAAGAATATTTTTTTGGGGATTTTTTTTTTATTTTTTCAGATTTTTTTTTGCGAGTGGTATCAAGTTTTCTATTTCAGGTCAACTAGAGGAGGTATGAAACTAAATTAAACACTACTATTTGTGTCCAGATTTTTAAAAGGGTGTATGTTGTAAAAAATTACAGAAAATTTTTCTCCAGCATATAAATAGCAGGTCAAACTATAAAGTCTTAAAAAAAAAGATTTAAAGTATTATTTTCTTTTCCCTGGAAAGACTATGTCAATATAAAACGAACAGAAATTAATTTAAAGAATACTTTTTCCACAAAATAAGTTTCTCAAAGAAAAGTAAAGAACTCCATTAAACCAAAAATGAGCAAAAATAAAATCAAATAATCTACCAAGCGTGAAACTACCACAAATCAGCATCGATAAATAAATGAAACCCAAAACGAACAGAAATTCAATAAATAACCAAGTCAAACTAAAAACGAGCAGAAATTAACATGAGTTGGGCTCAAAACCTATATGCCTTCCCAAGGCCAGGAACATAATTTGCACTTTACTGAAAAAAATATAAATGTTTTTACTTTTATAACTTTAATAAATCAAATAATATTAACATTTTGATTGCTAAATATCAGTATATGTATAATAAACTGACAATTCACATTCATTTGTGTTTTTTTCAGTAAAGTGGAAATTATGTTCTACAAATTAACATAAGTTGGGCTCAAAACCACTATGCATTCCCAGGGCCAGAACATAATTTGCACTTTACTGAAAAAAAAAGTGAAGATACGTGAAAATACGAAAAAGTGAAAATAAGAAACAGTAAAAAATAATAAAAAGTGAAAATACGTGTCTGACCAGAGGAGTACCATTAGCATATAAGGGCTTAGTTCTAGTGACACGTCTTCCATAATGCTATATTATCCCAAGTAGCAAATAAACTAGGACGGTTTTTACTTTTGCCCTCTGTGTGGCGGTTTGGTATTGAGTGTTGGTCACATGATTTGTGAGTGTGAAAAATTGAGTGAACTGCGAAGGGAAATGTATAGAAAGGGTAGCTTTTGATAAGTGATGGCCGGCAAGTATAGAGTCGCCGGTATTTTTGTATCTGTGAAAGGTTCGGAGAATTTCTCAGGCTAGCAATGGTATACGGAAATAGATTTTTTTTTGTTATTTGTGTAATGTTTTTGTTTCTGCAGTATGTATTAATTAGAATTACATTTTTCATTTTGTATTACCTTGGCCTTAGAGCAATTAGAGGAATAGAAGTTGTTATTATCATAAAAGAAAACCCCAAAAATAATGGAAAATTATGCAAAAACTTACCAAAAATACCTCAACCGCCTCTATCAGTTTTAGTTGCCAATTCATGTAGTACTATCGGCTTCTTTGGTCAATTTTTATCCATAGATGACAAAAAAAAGAAAAGAAAACGAAAAAAACGGACAATAAAAAGAAATAGATCACTGCTTCCCATGCGAAATGGTGATTCTCCTTGTTGCTGAAATTCGGGGACCGTAATTCTCCTAAATGGGTTTTCAACTATGGCTATTCGAATGATGCACAAATTTAATCCAGTGATCAGAAACCATTTTCGTGGAGTTTCAGGCTTTATCCCAAATTGCCGTAAGCGTGCTTCGCGGAAGATTGATCGGATTAATAGTTACCATTCTGAATCTACTTCGATCGGAGGTTTTTCCTCGCTTGACAGTTTTTTGTTCAAAACTCGTGTTTATATTTTCAGTTTCAATTTCATTCTTTACTAGGTTGTATCTGACGCCGCAGTCACGATTTGGTTTGGTGCTACAAAATCAAACAGTTCGTGGTAACGAACTGTAAGTAAGGAGCGACCCGACTCAATGGTAACCGAAACTTTAGAAAGCGGGTTTTTGATACCAATAGATACATCAAAAGAATCAAATTTCAATGCTGATTTCAAATATATAACTTTCATCAAGTTTAATCCAACCCATCAAATTTAACGCACCTGAGAAAATTTGGCTGATTTTCAAAAAAAGAGGAAAAGACCCTCTTAAAGTTATAAAACCTTAATGAAAACCATACCATCGTCTTCAGAGCATCATAGAACCATACTGTAGAGGTTTCAAGCTCCTATCTACAAAAATGTGGAATTTTGCATTTTTAGCCAGAAGAAAGATTGCGGATGCGTGTTTATTTGTTTTTTTTTTTTTTTTTTTTCCAGGGGTGATCGTATCGGCCCAGTGGTCCTAGAATATCGTGGGAGGGCTCATTGGAACGGAAATTAAAAGTTCTAGTTCCACTTAAGTTACCAAAAAGTGGAGGGCAACTAGGCCCCCTCCCACGCTTATTTTTTTCCCAAAGTCACCCGATCAAAATTTTGAGATAGTCATTTTGTTCAGCATGGTCGAAAATATGATAAATATGTCTTTTAAGATGACTTAATCTCCCAAAGTCCCCAGGGGGAGGGCTAAAAGTTATGAACTTTACCCAATGTCAACATATAGTATTGGTTATTGGGAAGTATACAGAAGTTTTCAGGAGGGTTTTTTTCTGGTAGTTGGGGGTGGGTCGGGGTTTTTATGTTGGAGTATCTGTCCATGAAGGAAGTTTTCATGGGGGAAGGGAAATTGCCATGAAGGGGGCGCCGGAGTTGCCATCATTTTTTTTTGGTTTTTGGGATTTATAAAGAATTTTTCTGGAAGGATTTTTTTCTGGAGGGGGGGGGGGGCTAGAGGAGGGGGCTACTCTGGAGAATCTTTCCGTGGAGGATGTTTCTTTGGGGTAAGGGACATTTCTATGAAGGGGGCGCCGGATTTCCCAGCATTATTTAAAAAACGATCAGAAATTAAATAAAAAAAACAACAAGTTTTTTCAACTGAAAGTAAGAAGCAACATTAGAACTTAAAACGAACAGAAATTATTACGTATGTGAGGGGGTTCTCCCCCAAGTCAATACCTTGCTCTTTACGCTACAGTTTTTTTTAGTGCTTTCAAAAGAGCTATCTATTAAAATTAAACGGCCTTTGTGATTCAGGGGTTTGTGAATCAAAATTTTTTTTAACTTTTAACGTAAAGAGCGTGGTATTGACTAAGGGGAGAACCCCCTCATATACGTAATAACATATACGTATTAAAAAAAATACAATAAAAAAAAAAGCGATACGGCTCAATAGTAATCGAAACTTTTAAAAACGGAATTTTGATGTCAATAAATATATCAAAAGAATGTGTTTATAATGCTGATTCTAAATATATAAATTTTATTAAGTTTAGTATTACTCATCAAAGGCTACGAGCCTGAGAAAATTTTCCTGATTTTTTAAAGAGGGGAGAAATATCCCCTACAGGTGAAAGAACTTTAATGAAAATCACACCGTCAGATTCAGCGTATCAGAAAACCATATTACATAGGTTTCAAGCTCATATCTGCAAAAATCTGCAACTTTGTATTTTTTGCCAGAAGAAAAATATACGAATATAGAAGTTAGTTACGTAAGTTAATTTGTAAAGTACATCATAACCAAATTTAGAGACATCCATTTAGTAAAAGAAAAGTAAAATTTTTATGCAAATTTTGTTTACTTATTCAATGACGGTGAGCCAAAATAAAAGCTGCATTAACTAAAAAACGATCAGAAATTAAATAAAAAAACAAGTTTTTTAAACTGAAAGTAAGGAGCAACATTAAAACTTAAAACGAACAGAAATTATTCCGTATATGAAAGGGGCTGTCCCCTCCTCAACGCCTCGCTCTTTACGCTAAAGTTTGACTCTGTCTCACAACTTTATTTTTTAAAACAATAAAAAACTTTGAGCGAAGCGTTGAGGAGGGGAAAGCCCCTTTCATATACGGAATAATTTCTGTTCGCTTTAAGTTTTAATGTCGCTCCTTACTTTCAGTTTAAAAAACTTGTTTTTTTATTTAATTTACGGAAAAAGCCACTATCCCGTGGCAAACCCTATGTGGTCACTGAAACTGGGCAAAAGAGCTTTTGTTTTTCCGTTTGAATAAGCCTTTTCCCGATCTTCTTGGACCATTAGTCCGATACGATAACCCCTGGAAGAAATTTCTTAAAGCCTTTGAGCTTACTTTACCCCCAACCTCCCCCCCTAATCTGTAAATGTATAACCAAAATTAAATATTTTCATGCATTGTGGCATGCGTCACTCTTGTTTCAACTTAATACCCGTAATCTGAATCAACGTTGCCGAAATCAAGAAACGGAAAAACACGAAGTGGACTATATATTTGCGCATTACAAGGGGGGCAGGGTAGGTGTTAAAGTTCTTGGTCCGATTCTTTTTTTATTGTTCATTAATGATATGCCTAATTGTATCCCAACTTGTTGTTTTAATGTGAGTGTTATGGCTAAAAATCCTCAGAATGAGACGGTATCATTATTTGCTGATGGCACAGTTGCTATTAGTACCGCGATGACAGAAGAATTACTTCAGACATCGATGAACGATACTGTTGAAAGGTTAAATTCCTGGTTGAGGGTAAAAAAGTTAAAGATTAATTTGGGTAAGACTAATTTTGTTATTTTTTCACGTTCACCAGATTTTTATCCATGGATTCAGGATATTGTAACGCAGTATAGAACTTTAAAGCGGGTGTGTTCTTCCATGTACGTGGGGGTTTATATTGATGAAGTTTTATCATTCAAGCGCCATGTACAGTATGTTTGTAAAACTCTGTCTCGTAACCTGGGTATAATGAGAAAACTTGAACATTTTTTTCCTCCTTTTGTTATACGCCTTCTTTATTATTCCCTTATCCATCCATATATATTGTATTGTAGTAGGGTTTGGCTTGGAACATTTCCTTCTATTGTTCGGCCAGTACGAGCTCTACAAAACAACCCTGTTCGGCTGTTAGATGGCCTACAACCCCGGGATTCGGTACGAAACTTGTATGAGCGTGTAAAGATACTGCCAGCTTCCGGATTACGGGAGTTGTATACACTTCTATTCATTTTTAGGATTCAAAAGGGTATAAACTTACCGTGTTTAGATAGCTTAGCAAACCTGAGATCTCCCTCCATGATTATGATACTATGTCATCTGTAGAGATTAATATTCCGCGAGGTTATTTCGGCCCGATCGATGTTTTCTTTGCTTCGTAGGGGGATCAGAAGTTGGAACCATCTTGATCAAAATATAAAAATATAGGTGATATTTCTTCGTTTAAGATAGTAATCGAAGGGATGCTTTTTAGTAAGTATGAATTTTAGTAGTTTTTTTTTTAAATAAAGATATTGGTAAATATTTATGGCTCCTGGGGGTGATGATTATGATTATGAATATGATAGTAAATCTAATGGAAATGTTAAGGTGTAATGTTTGTGGTGCCGTTTAGGGACTGTGTATATATAGTTGTTTTTTTTATTGTTTTGTCATGTTAGTGTATTTTTGCCACACCCTTGAACAAGTTTTTACTTCTTGGGGTGGCCGCTAAACTGATGTTAAATTGTTGGTTTAGAATAAATCTCTCTCTCTCTCTCTCTCAAAAAAAAAAAAGTAAACAGAAAGTGCTTTTTTTCAGAATTTTATCATTTACTGATAGCATTAGAGATTGACACATTAATAATAACCTCAAGTATCCCTTCAAATCTTTAGGCTATACTGGTTATACGTTAAATTATACGGGCTATACTGGTCACCACAATGCCGTAGTGAGAACGACACTGCAGAGACTAACTCCTAGGTATATCAGAAACTTTTTATCCTGCCCTATTATGAATGCTTTCGAATAGACGAATAGTATAATCGTAAAAGGTATAAAATTTATAGAGTTTAATGAAAATACAATGGAAGAAGAGTAGAACTGAAAAACTAATTATGCAACGTATGCGTGTATTCTTCTATTTTTAATTCGGAGTAGCTATCAATTTATTGTTTTCCGTTCCAGAAACTGAAAATCAATTTGGTAGTTGATTTGACACCCTCGGAATGGTGAGATCGACCAACTCTTCATAGAGTTGGTTGACACTCACATGGAAGTTGGGAAGAGCTACTTTACAGTTTCTCTGAGTTAAAACGGAAAAATAATGTTTAACTAACTTGATGGCAAAAAAAATCTGATATTTCTGTTTTTCTTACAGACTCGAATTTTGGTAACTCATGGAATAACATTCTTGCCGCAAACGGATAAAATCATTGTACTTAAAGATGGTGTCGTTTCTGAAGCTGGTTCTTATAAAGAGTTGCTTGATAAAAAAGGAGATTTTGCTGAATTCTTGCTGGAGCATCTCAATGAAGAAGAAGAAGGAGAGGATACCGTTACTGGTAAGAGAATTGCATTGATTGCCAAGGAGAGGGAACTGCTGGTGTAATGTTCCAAAAGAATCTGAGATGACAAGCTTTGTATTTTCGTCCTATATCTAATAGAACTCTGCGCCCCCTTAGAAGTTTTTGCTATTGTGCATGTTGTTTGGACACAAAAAATGGGTATTTGTGATGGGGACATGGCCCCAATTTGCCAGAAAGGCGTAATTCTGGGTATATTAGGTATTAAAAATTGCGTGGCGTTTATAGTGAGTTTTTTTTAAAGAACGATCAGAAATGTGGATGTTTAACAATTAATATAGTAAATTTAGTTCTTTCAAGTAAAGCCACAACACTAGACCTAATCCAAGAATTATCTTTGCTGATAATGAATATTGCAAGCGTTTGAAACAGCTTCCACGTTTCTAGGAAAGTTATCTGTTTGAGTTGTCTTTTTAAAATGCATGCTATGGTGCAGGATATTACGTCGTCTAGAGAATAACCTCCGTTAGGAAATAAAAATTAAACCACTTGAGATACAAAAGTTTTATTATATATTAAGTATTTTATCATATTTAAAATCGGGATATTCCACTATTTTCCACATAGTGCCCAAACAAATTCAAGTACTTGTCATCAATTTTTGAAATTCCCTCTGCATAAAAATCTGCCACCTGGGAATTTAGTCAACCTGTCACGGCTTTTTGAAGCTCTTTGCCATTGTCATGACTTTCCTTGCTTGCAGGGTTTGACGGGCTATCTCGGAGAAGCGGTCCCCGCTGCATTGACTGCCATTTTGTCTTGGTATTCACATGGGCCACCCAAGTCTAATGGCCAGCAACAATTCTTTTCAAGAATTCTTTTCCTTCAATGTCATAATGAGAGAGAAAGTCTGTGGCGGATCTCATTCTTTAGGTTTTGTAGTCTTCGGTCAGCAGTTTCGGCACCCGACGAGGGCAGTATTTGCGATGTCCTTGATCTTTGATTTCATATGAAAAGCTAAGGCTGAGAAATTTCGGGAAAATGATCGGAAAGTTCCATGACTGTGAACCGACTGTTATTAAGACTGTTTTCATCAACTTTTTTCACCTATTCGTCACTGACAAGAGAAGGTCTACCCCTCCCCCCCTCTTGTCTTTATCGCGAATGTTTGTCCTTCCTCTAAAAAAACGTTGCTATTGACGAGCAACACCTTCACTCATAATGGTAGGACCATAAACTTCACCCAATTCATGATTAATTACGGTTGCTGAGGGATTTTTGCCAAAAGAAATCTTCTAACGCTGCGCATCCCCTCTTTGGCGGGCTTTTCTGTTATAGCACGCATGTTTGGAGGTTATTTCTAGCAACTGCGCCCAAGTACGATACTCCACTTTACACAGCTAGAAACGTGGTGAGCCTACGTTTACGCTGTTGTGCGGATGACGGTGCTCCTCCCACTGCTTTTCACGCTGTGTATAAACGGAGTTTATTCTCTGGACAGCCCTCGGTACCCACTGTCTATGTGTTATTCCTGTAACTTACCTCCATATTCGAGCCTTACTATTCTATGACATTCTTTGATGATTTCAGAATTAGAGAATGACTTGAAACAGTGTTTTGTTGTCATTGTGTAACGTTTATTGTTGAAATTAGTATGAAATAGTTTGTAAAACCTTTTCAAACTTTTCTGAGCTCAATGGCTGTGTGAAATCTATGATAAAGGATTATATTTTTTACGATGTTCAATTTTGTTTACTAATAATGAGTGTTTTCGTTAAAGACTATCGTCTCTCAAAAGCTAATCTTCTTAAACCGTAAACCTTTCTTTATTGTTCATTAAACGAGAGTATTTATTTTGGATATCAGTTTCAAAGGTACCTTTTTGACTGGTTTAAAACATTCATTTGGAACTTACTAAATCTTACCGAAACTACGATAACATTTTCAAAGACACAAAGTCTTTGGTAAATGTATAATCAAGTCTTGAATTTATGTTTAGGTTTGTTATTGAACCTTCTTATGTACCAACTTGTTGAACTTCTTCACTTGAACCAACTTATGTTGAAGGTTTGACCTTTAACAGAATTAAATAAAAAAAAAAAAGTTTTTTTTTAACAGAAAGTAAGGAGCGACATTAAAACTTAAAACAAACAGAAATTATTCCGTATATAAAAGATGCTGTCCCCTCCTCAACCCGCTCAGCCTGTCCCCTCCCCGCTCTTTACGCTAAAGTTTTTAATGTTTTAAAAAGTAGAGTTGTGACAAAGAGTCAAACTTTAGCGTAAAGAGCGTGGTGTTGAGGAGGGGACAACCCCTCTCATATACGCAAAAATTTCTGTTTTAAGTTTTAATGTCGCTCCTTACTCTCTGTTAAATTTTTTTTTTTTTATTTAATTTCTGAACGTTTTTGAACTAATGCAGGTTTTGAATTTAGCTCACCGTATATGAATAATTAAAACGAAATTTGCTTTTTAATTTTACTTTTTTTTTAGCTAAATGGCTTTCTCAAAATTTTGATTGGATGAATTTGAGAAAAAAGGGGCGAGGGAGGGGGCCTAGTTGCCCTCCAATTTTCTTGGCTACTTAAAAAGGGCACTAGAACTTTTAATTTTATTTACCAGCAGTATCATTAGTTCGAGCATAATCATATGCTGTTGTTGTTGATAACAATAATAAACAAATTGTTTAAATAATCGCACGCATATTAAATAGTTCCAAAAAATGTCGTTACTGCAACTTCTAGGGCCATTTTCCCACTTAATATTTCAAAGGAAATGATAGTTATTAATTTCATTAAGTAGTGTAAAGAGTTAGTTATTGAGGAGGGGGCAACCCCCTCTTATACGGGCTAATTTCTGTTCATTTCAAGTTTTGATGCTACTCCTCACTTTCAGTTGAAAAAATATGTTTTTTTTAATTTAATTTTTGATCGTTTTTAAATAATGCCAGGAACTCCAGCCCCCCCCCCCTTCTTGTAAAATTCCTTCCCCTCACGAAAAATCCCTCCATATAAAGTTCTTACCACATAAAATACCTCCCCGCCAGGTAAATTCCCCCAGACAATTCCATTCTGCACGTAATAATTGTTACATGTGTAAAGGGGATTTCCCCTTCCTCAACACCTCGCTCTTTACGCTAAAGTTTTTTAGTACTTCTAAAAAAGCTTTCATATTGTTCTAATTAAACGACCCTTGTGTTTCAGGAGTCGTTCCTAAAGAATTGCGACAAAATTCAAACTTTAGTGTAAATAGCGAGGTGTTGAAGAGGAGGCAACCCCCTTCATACACATAATAATTTCTGTTCGTTTTATTCTTGCTGCTTCATTAATGTTGCTTCTTGCTTTCAGTTTGAAACATTTGTTTTCTTTTTAATTTAATTTCTGATGGTTTTTAAGTAATTTCAGGAAATCTGGCCTCACCTCCACGGAGGATTCCCCTCCTTACGGAAATATTCTTTAGCCAATTCAATCCCGGTGAAAATTTACCCCGAACAATTACAATTAACAACTTCACGCGTAAAATTGAGACTGAAAAGAGAAAGCAAGACATTTAAAAGAATTTTGTATAGGAATTCTGGTAAATTCCCCCAGTGTATAATTTCCTCTGACAAGTTCACCCCCTGGAAGCCTCCCTCCCTATAGAAAAAAAAACAACAAAAAATTCGCCCCCCCCCCAACCAGAAAATGTATACATAGTTCACAATACCAAATACTATGTGTAAATAACGGTCAAATTTTATGACTTAAAGACCTTTCCCCTGGGGCTGTGGGGGGGGGGGGGGGTCATGTTATATCCAAAGGCATAGTTATTGGGTCTTTCAACTATGATGAGCAAAATGGCTATCTCAAAATTTTGATCGAACGTCTTTGGGGAAAAAAGGGGCGGGGAGGGGGCAAGGTTGCCCTCCAATCTTTTTGGTTACTTAAAAAGGGCACTAGAACTTTTAATTTCCGTTCGAATGAGACCTCTCGCGATATTCTAGGACCATTGGGTTTATACGATCACCTCTGGAGGAAGAAAAAAAAAAAAAAAAAAAAAAAAAACACGCACCCGTGATATTTATTGTGGAAAAAAAAAAAAAATTTTACATTTTTGCAGATAGGAGCTTGAAACCTCTACAGTAGGGTTCTCTGATACGCTAAAGCTGATGAAGCTCATAATTTCATTAAGATTCCATGACTTTTAGGGGGTTTCTCCTTTTTTTAGAACATAAGGCAAATTTTCTCAGGCTCGTAACTTTTGATGGGTAGGACTAAACTTGCTGAAACTTATATATTTGAAATCAGCATAATAATCCAATTCTTTTGATATATCTGTTGGTATCAAAATTCCTTCTTTTAGAGTTTCGGTTACCTTTGAGCCGGGTCGCTCCTTACTTACAGTTCGTTACCACGAACTGTTTGATTTCAAAATGTAGAGCCTTTGAATTACTTTCTTGTAGATGAAATTCTTGAAGTGGAATTTGGAAAGATGACGATAAAGTTTTTTTGGTTTTAGGTTAGTAGTTGTAGGATCTAGGGACTAGCAAAGTATTAAGTTTTCGTACTCTCCCAGTTTATTTCTTTCTTTCTTTTATCATTTTTACTTTACCTTCAATTTCACCTGTATAAACAGTGCTTTTAGTATGTTTAGTGGTTTGTTTTTTAAAATTCTGTTTTATCCGTTGTTGCCTTTATTACCAGTTTGATCAGCCTTGATGTATTTGACTTTTACGAGGGTGTAGGGGGGATGGTTGTGTTAATAGCACCGAATTTGGAAACTACGTTTTTAGACTGCAAAGTCAAGCAAAATAATGATATAAATTTTCGATAGAACTCGCGAAAATCAGGGAAGAGTTGGAATCTAGTCTTGGTCGGGAAGAAGTTAAGCGACAGATATCCCGTCAACGATCTCATGTGTCTGAAAGCAAAAGTCATTTGTCCGATACCAGTGTCACGTCGTCTCCCCAGAATTCTACCAAAGAAGGCAGCAAGGAAGTGGAAAAGCGAAGAGGATCCCTTGAAAAATCGAAGTCTCCAACAAAAGAGGTCCAAGCTAACGGTACTGTCAAACCCAAGGAAGGAGAGAAGCTTATTGAAGCTGAAAAAGCTGAAACAGGAAAGGTAAGGTGGTGAGAACGATTTTCATCTTGAATGAACTAAATTTTATTGCTTAATAGTTTGCTGATAATAGTTTGAATAGTTTACTAATATTTGCTGATAGTCACAGGAGTCATTGAACTTCATTATTCTTGATCAGTGTTTCCACTGTCATCATTAAAATTCGGGGATTTGAACGAACGAACTCATTCGCTTCTGGGCAAATTAAACCATCTACTCTAAGAAAACAGCTATATCATGTATCTATATATCTAAGAAAATAGCTTAACACGACAATAAAAGATGAAAATATTTAGATATGGTTAAGTTTAAATAATAATTGCTTGCTAGTATTTATGGTTACAGTTTAGAGTTACAGACAGAATTTTGTGGTTCTTAAAGATTTGTGTGTGTGTGTGTGGGATGGGGGTGGGGAATGAAGCTCGAAGAGGCTTCGAGTATTCCTAAACTTTTCGGGAAATTGGAAGCATTGGCTGCTAGCTATTAAATATAAAATTCTTCGTAGGCTGATGGCGCTGTCAGTCTTCTGCATGTTGATTTTCAACCATAGTCTGTGCAGTTTGACTTCTGTAACTTGGCATACGAATTTAAGAATAATTAAGGGGGTCATTAATGTGCATGGGGGGGATGGAGGAGGAAGGGCTATCCCTAAAAGTAATCTGTGGATTTATTCAAGTATAGGTTCAGCTGACGTATTATGATTGGACTAGGTTTAAGGCTAGTCATGTATCCTAGACTTTTCATGTACCTGGTAAACAGAATTATTTTAGGGGCATGCCTTTTAAGGATATTACAAAATTAAGGAAATACATTCAGAGGGACGAACAGAGCACTGGTGTCTATTCACGAAAATCTAGGGGGCGGGGGGTATTTTTTTTTATGTAGGGGGAGCCAAATTTGTCGTTTTTTTCATTTTTTCAATGAAAATAGTAGAAAAAAGGCATTTTCCGTGAGAATATCCCCTAAAAGGGTATTTTTCAAAATCTAGGGGGAGGAAGGGGGATTTGAATTATCAACTTGTTTTTGATTAAGCACATTTTTCTGAGTTTTAGGATCTTATTCGAAAGGCTTCAAACACGACCTGGTATTAGGGAAATTTTTCTCACCGGGTCGTTTTTTTTTTTTTTTTTTTTTTTTGAACGCAGTATAAATTCAATTTCAATTCGTTTTTAAGGTCTTTTTTCTTTCAATCATATTTTTGTCTGTTTTCGTGACCTGCCTGGATTAGCTACTGTTATTACACCAATAGCTTATTTATTTATCCAAATCGTTTCCTCTTAAAGGTCAAGATGGAAGTGTACCTCCAC
The DNA here is from genome assembly GCF_049724085.1 of Artemia sp. Qi Xiang Cuo. NCBI lineage: Eukaryota > Metazoa > Arthropoda > Branchiopoda > Anostraca > Artemiidae > Artemia > Artemia sp. Qi Xiang Cuo. The sequence continues at coordinate 21,243,757 of NC_142798.1, read as the reverse complement.
TATCTTCGTTCAGTTGGTTTTGCTTTATCATTTTGGACCATACTTTTGTATGCAATCTATCAGCTATTTTCTGTCGGAACAAACGTTTGGCTGTCAGCTTGGTCTAACGCATATGTCAATGAAAATGATACTGCAACCGAGCCTGTGCCAATACCACCATCAGAAAGAGATATGTTTCTAGGAGTTTATGGGGCTTTAGGCTTCGGACAAGGTAATCTGTTATTTTTCAGATAAACTGGTTTTCAATTTACTACTTTCTCTTTATAGGGAATATCTAAATTTGTCTATCTTTTTGTTCTTCCATAAATGTTCATTTAGTTAAGGACGTTGATCTCGAAATACATCATTCAAAAGAAATAGAGCAATAAAAATTTAGGAAGGGGGATATGAATTATATTGAAATTTAAGTTTAGCATTAAAGTGGGTCAAGTCCTTTTTTTTGTTTCGATTTTCTAACAAAAGATGAAAAGTAAAGATGGTGGATACAACGAAGGCTCCAAGCTAAGGCTGAGGGTTTTTTACAGTTGAAAGATTTCAGAAGAATAGGGAGATAAGTTGCGAACTGAGATTAGAGGAAGCAACGGTAATGATAGTGATAATGATAAGGTTGTAATGATAATGATACTGATAGTGGTAAAACATGGCTGGGTGCTTCGAAAGCGCCTGAGAAAGATTTGTTAACGCTTTTCCGCGGGCAATGTCAAAGGATGGTTTTAGATACTGTTTGACTGACCGTAAACGATCAAACAATAAGCTGTAATGGAATGTGGTTTACCACATTTCACCTGGTTCACCAGGGCCGTATCAGGGGGGGGGGGGGGTTACCCGGTTTGACCCCCCCCTCCCCCGAGTTTTTTGTTTGACTCGTAAAAACGTAGCAAAAATGGATATAAAAAAAATTGCGTTTTTTTTGTGAAAAATTCCTCGTGAATTTTTTTTTTTAGTAAAACTCCCTTCAAAAAAAAAATCCAGGGTACGGCCTTGGATCTCAGTTTCTAGGACGATAATTAATGAAAAAATATGTAGGCAAAATTTTACACATTGCTAGAGGTCGATTTTTTTGGCCATCCACATTAGAGTAAACAAAAAGCAGGTTGTCCCCGAATGCAGTGGGAAGAGGTCGAAGGAAACAATTTCAGGGTAATTGAAACTACATGACAGGGGTGGAATTAATGTAATGGACAGTAATGTTTATTAATGGACAGTAATAAGTAAGGGGAACAGGCGGATCGGGGCGGAAGAAGAGCGTGCGTAGCTGTGTTGGCCTCAGCCGGCTTGTTTCTGTAATGAGTTGTTAGCAAAAAGATATTTTCTAGCTTGGGTATTATTCCAGGCAATTGTGCATTCGGGCTCTGGCGAAAATATTCCAGTAGTAATCTTGAAATTAGTCCCAGTTTTATAAAAAATTGTGTTCTGGTTGTTTTAATATGAGTATACAATTAAAATTGAGACCATGGATTCAGTTCTAGTCACGATTCTAAGAGTCCGTATCTGAAAAGCTTATTGGTCCAGACTTGATCAACTTTTGCTTTGATCAACTACCAATGATCGGTATGACCATGTAAGACGTTTGTCAATAAAATTGTTTAAGTTTGAATGTCCTCTGATACATAGCATGTATCAGACATAGCATGTATCAGTGTTGGGGGGGGGGGTTAAATGTAAGGTTTTTGGAGTACCCTTCGCGAGAAAAATGTGTGGTAAATTTCTAGGTGGCCATATAACGTAGCTAAGATGAAAGTGAAAAAGTCATTTGATGCCTTTTTTTATGCTCTTTCATAATTCAATAATCACTTCTGGTGCTAATTGCATCTTGAGCCCTTAAGGGGGCCCTAATTGTGATTTGCAATGATATTGAAAGAGCATAAAAAAAGCATTAAGTGAGGCTTTCATGTTCATCCTATCTAAAATATTAGGCCCATTCCAAATATAGCGTAGACCTTATCCATCCCTCCCCCCTAATGTGCAAATATATACCCTGAATTATCGACGGCTAAGTTTTGACTCGCAAAATTCAGCGTTATTTTTGTCGACGGCATTTGAAAAACTAGAAATGGTAGAAAAACGGTTTATATATGAGTTGCCTAATAAATGAGGTTTGAATTGTTATAAATAAGTATTTTTTGAAATATATCGAACAATTTATTGAACAACTTATTTATAAACTAGTGATATCTTTTTAACCACTTTTCAATAACTTAACTTGTGTTGATAACTTTTTTCTGTGGTTACAAAAATACTCTGAGCTTCAAAGTATTACGACCAGGGGAGAGAGAGCCAAAAATTCTGTACATTATATTCTAATGTGACAATATGGTATAAGAAAGAAGAAAAAGAACCGAACAATTAAAAGATTCGTTAGCAAACGAATAGAAAAATGAAAACCTGTGCAAGAAAAAATGTACTGTTAAGATTAGAATAAGTTCCACGAATTCAAGGCCGTATCCAGGGGAGGGGGTAGGGGGTTTGAACCCCCCCCCCCCGAAATGTTTGTTTGACTCGTACAAACATGACAAAAACGGATATAAACAAATTTTGTATGCGTTTTTGAGTTTTTTTTGTGTAACCCCCCCCCCACACACACACACACAAAAAAAAACCTGGGTACGGCCTGGTACGAATTAATTTATGAAATTATCTAAGTATTTCAGTAGATTTATGAGTCATAAACCAGTAAATTAACTCATTAAGACTGCTATAAGGACATTCAATATTAGACTTATTCTTGTTGATGCGCAGCGAAAAAAGACCCTGTATGTCTTTTGGGTGTTATAAAAAGGAAAGATGAATAAAGAAGTCGTAATATTTTCACAACTGATTTTCATGTCTCATTTTAATACATGTCTGACATGTTAACTGCAAGAGCATTAGCTCAATATATATTTCCCAATGGCTAATATATCCTATTCTGCTACAATTTGTCATTTTTCAGGAAAAAAATCCTGTAATGTTTATCTATTCTACTATGTTTAACTGACAATATTTTTGGTTAATTTCAAAGTTTCTATGGGTTTGCAATATTTTTTTTTTGTAAGGCATTTATTTTGGTGTATAAACCATGTTCAATGGAGCACAATAATTATGCTTCTTCAATGAATTATTATAATTAATCACAATAAGCTCTGTTAAGCGGGCTATATTTTTTAGTCGTCAAAAAAAAAACAAAAAAAACAAAACAAAAAAAAACTGAATATTGTAATTTTTAAATTACATGTATCTATGGACTTTATGGTAAAATGTTTATTATTTATAACCTTTATAGTGTAATTTTTGTTTCTTTATTCATACTTTTTGTGGTTATTCATTTTAATGTTTTTTAACGAAATGAGGTCCATAGGTTAACAAAATTTTCTTTTATTGTGATAGATAGGGTTTCTGATTTTTTGAGAGTTCTCGGGTAATCGATGAGATAGAGCAGCAAATAAAATTCAGCATAAATTTTGTGAATCCAAGTTTTGTTCACAAAAAAGAAAAATGATTCAAACACAATATGCCTTTGGCTTGAGATGTTTACAGTCTTCTTAAGGAAGAAGAAGCTTTTTCAATGTTTATTGCTGAAAAAGCTGTTTTAACTGCAATAACATTAGATTAGTATTTTAATATCACCTATTTAAAACAAAACTGAACCCAAAGCATATTCCCTCCAAATACCAGGGCGTGATATGGAGGAGGTAGGCGCAGATAAATGTCAAAGAAAATCTTCCATTCATCTCAGAAGAGTCGAAAACCTAGCAACAAAAGTATGTACCCTGTTATCATTATCAAAACACTTGACGCTCAATTCCTTTCCTCAAATGCACTAAATAATATGAAAAAATAATTATTATAATTTGATTAATATTCTACCAAATTTTCAAACCTATCAAATTAATCCTCAAATTCATATTTGGAAAACAATTCATTTTTTCACAGCTTTTTAAATTCAATTGCATCGCAGCTATTCTGTGATAAGATAGAAATTAATTTATTAATTAATTTCTATCGGTTTTTCATTTTAAAAAAAGCCTAAGTCAATTTAGTTTTTTAATTCCATAATTTTTTAATTAAGTTTTTTATTATTATTTTTTTAATATCTTCAGTCGTATTCACAAACTTTTCTTTATTATATATATCCTATTGACTAAAATGTCCTATTCTGAGATATCTTTATAATTATTCTGATATATTCTGAATATTATATTATATATATTATATTATAGAATGAATATTATTATATTATTGTTATATATAAGATATTGTATAATAAGATATTATATATAAGATTATTATATATAAGATATTATATATATAGAAATATTATTATATCATTATATAATATTATATTATATATATTATATTATATTATATATAATATATTATATTATATTACAGAATGAATACTATATTCTGAGGTTTCTGTAATATCTACTTAATTTTAGCCGTATCTATTGCTGCTGCAAGTTTAACCAATGCATTGGCGAATCTTTTTGCATCAAGGCTTCTTCATAATATTATGTTAAGACATGTTTTCCGTTCACCAATGTCCTATTTCGATACCACTCCACTGGGTCGAATTGTGAACCGATTTGCTAAAGACGTTGATGTTGTTGATAATGTTTTACCTAGCGTTGTACGCTCTTGGCTTCAAACATTACTCTCGGTATGGAATTTCTCTCTATGTGGGAGTAATAGTGTTTAAAACATGTGTTCGTTATGTTTGCGTTAAAATTGGGTATGTATTTATGTATCTTGTGTCCGTCCGGGGATAGGTAGTCTTCTCATATTAAAGAAAATGAAGTCTTACCATGGAGCGGTGAATATATTATATCATAATTTCCTATAGGCATTATCATAATTTTAATTTACTATAAAAGTAATCACCACCACTATTTTTTCTTCTATAATCTTATGGATGTATTTTTCTTACCCTTAAAAGTATTTTTATAGTTTTGTTGCTCAAATACCAAAAATCATCAAAAGATACGATATTACTCGTAAAACGACTTTATATATAGTGTCCTTCTGGGGGGGGGGGGGGGTCAAGACACGGTTTTGTCTAAAGATGATTGCTAGTTGTATTCTGTATCGTTGTCCTTCATTTGTGATCGGCGATACAAGCTTTTTTTTTTAAATTTTAATATTGAATACCATTGAAAATTTGATAAATTTGTTTCTGTTCTCTTTCGGTTAAAACACGAAGATCAATCTTTTTTTCTAAAAATCACTTTTTTTCTTCATACATAAGATAATAAGGTAACATCCTAATTGCAATACATTAGTACTAGTTCATACATAGTATTTAATTAAGTTAATAGCATTTTAAGTAAAAGAAGAGTTCATGTTTTAAAGAGAGTGAACCTGCCTCTCAATTTTACGAACCTTTCCCTGAATCTATTTTTTTCTTGTCACAAAAAGAAAACAGGATTGCTATTTAGACATTAGTGATCCATATATCGTCGAGCCCAGAACGAAAGAGTGTCTTTAACATCCAACATTTTACAGGAGATGAAAAATAAGGGTTGTAAGTTTTCCATGGATATTTGATTTAATTCCGGGATGTAAATAACAAAATTAGTGCTAAACTTAGAATGCATCAGTGAATATTGCCGCTTCATATTAAGTAAAATTATGGCTATAAGTGTTTGAAGTAGCGGTACTGAAAACTTGTTTTAAATTTTGGCCAGTCGCCCTTACCTCCCTTACTCCCTTAGTAGATTAAGCTCCGCTTAAAGATTTTTTTTCACCTTGAACTTATTTTTTAGAATTGTACCAGATACGCCCTTTCGTTTTAGGGACGACGGTGTCACTTTGTATGTTCTGTTACGGTCAAAAATTATATTCATCTAAGAATTTTGCCAAGTTTAGTTCCAAAACCAATATCAGTTAATCATCTTACATTTCAGCTATTATGATCTATTTCAATATCTTAAACGTTGCCAAAGGTGGCCTTGAAGCCTCTCGCAAGCTTCATCATCGAATGCTTGATAACATCCTTAAAAGCCCCATGGTCTTTTTTGAAACAACACCTATGGGACGTTTTCTAAACCGCTTTGGCAAAGATGTTGACCTCGTTGATCGCAGTATACCGTTTTCGCTTCGTTCGTTGCTCAGTACTTTGTATGGGGTAATTCAATTTTGTGATGTTGCATCTAATAGGCTCTAAGAATTGCTTATGGGGAACTGTGTTTTAGTTTAGTGAGTTAATGTATTTGTTATATTTAAAATTTTAAAATGCTTGCTACTTACTGTATTATTTTTAAATTCAGTTGTTTTTACCTTGCACATGAACGATATGATAAAAATTACTTAATTGTCACTTACGCTTCCAGAGAGGGGCTAAAGCGAAAGGATGGGGGAGAATGTTTCTGTAACTGGCTTAGATAACAGTATTTTGTGTTGAAGAATTAC